>NC_132921.1:57718478-58021508 GCF_047675955.1 Chlorocebus sabaeus | reverse complement strand
TTTGGCTGTCAGAACTGCACTTTCTTAGGCCCTTTCAGGGGCGGCAGCAAGAGTGGTGAAAAGCAAGCAGTATGAGTCTCCCAGACTTGGCGTGTGCTTTGAATCCTTGCTGAATCCACCCAGGCTGACCAGGTAAGGTCTTTTCTTCCCTCCCACCCTCATGAGAAATGCCTCCCTGTGGGTGGAAAACACAGACACCCTCTGAAATCAGAGGAGCCCTGGCTCTTCTAATAATAACTTTTCATTTCCTGGAATGCCTGCAGCCCATTTCTGTGAAACCAGGCCAGGAGTAACTAACTAGAAGAGCAATGATTCGAGATTTTTTAAATTACTATTGGCGAAACCCCCTGATGGTTCCCTTCATTATTTAAAATTAATTTTTTTTCAGGTTACCATGCAAAGCGGGGACTGTGGTGATTGAATATTTGGCTGCTGTTACTTGTGAGGACCTATGTTTTTCACTATTGCCTCTATTGTGTTCTATTGGGCTATATTCTGAAAGGAGGTTAAAATATCTCTGCTAGCCACCCCTTATGCCCCGTTTTTATGACCAGTGATAATGTTCTCATTGAAGCATCCATCACCCCATGGGCATCACAATAGCCTCCCACCTTGTCTCTCCTCCTTTAATCTATTCTGCTCCCTACCACCGAATTAGTCTTTCTAAAATGCTGCTTTCCTTATGTCATTGCTTTGCTCATAAAACTTTGTGGCTCCTCTCTTTCTGATGAATAAACTCTAGACTGTTCAGCCAGGCATTCTGATCCTCCACTCAGTCCCTTCTTTCCCTCTTATTCCCCAGTGAGAGCTCATTCCTCCCACTAAGCAGATCCTCTGCCCTGAATACACCACATGTAGTTCTATTTTTGCTCCTCTGCACATCTCTTCACTTGGAGTTCTCTTCTCTTCCTCTCCCACTCTCCTATTCAACCTATGGTTGAAAACTCTCTTCAACAGTGTAGAACTGTAGACTCCTCTGGCCAGTCTTGCCTTCTTCAGCAATCTCTCTTCTTTACTCCCAGATATTCTATAGTCCTTCTTATCCTGGGACATTTTCATGGCTAGTGATGATTTAACACATGCTGGATGAACTTATTACTTGTATCTCCTGGACTACACTATATCATTTTCCCTGTTTGTTGTCCCCAGAATAATTGATGATGCTTGTCATAGTATTGTGAGCAAGTACAGGGATAGTTTTTGAGTTAGACACACAATGGCAGATATTATTAGCTGTCTATTCAGTCCCCTTCCTCACTGATGGAGTCTGACTTTATTCAGTGTAGCAGCATGCCCCACCTGGGTGGTTTAATCTTAAGTAAAAGCTAACTGCAATACTCATAAGTATTTCCTAGCTTCTTTTGCAGCTAGGAGTGGCCATACAACGTTGTAATGGTAAGTTTGCCAAAGGTCTCTGGGAAGGGCTTTGTTTCCTGATAAAGGGCACAGTGTTTGAGGAGAAAGTTCATTCATGCTGAATATTTCACTCTACCTGCTTTGACTGTGATTTGGATGTTTGGGGCCTATGCTAATCATTTTGCAACCATGAGGCAATGAGCCTGAGAATGAAAATTCAACACACTGCCCATGGTAGACAGAAGAACAGGAAAAACCTGGGTGCTCAGTGTCTTTGTTGAACCGCTATGTCAACATGCAACCACCTCTCAACTTCCTGCATGTGAGATAATTAACTGTCTTTGATACTTAAGCCATTGTTAGATAGATATTCTGTTACTTGCAGCTGAAAGCATTCCTAACTTGTACAACCAACTTAATATTTCTAGAGCCTTGAACAATGCATGAACATTATAAATCTAATAAAATGTTTTGAGCCTATACAGGAGAAGATACTGTGATATGTTATAAAAAGTAATCTTCAAGAAATTAACATCATATGCATATACATCTAGGTATACTCTATTGACAATGTAAATAAGTCTTTTCAATGACAATCTTAAAAATACTAAATCGTAACCATAAGAACCTATTAGGTAATAGCTTAGTTGAGCAATGGGAAACAAAGAGTGTAGTAGAACAAATGCATTAAAAAAAAAAATTTGAGCTCACTTTTTTAAACACCAAATTTTTAGCTCTAAAAAACTCACTAATATTTACACGTTAATTTATTTGACTGTTTGTTAGGCAAACCAGCATTCCCTTGGTCTCATGTTTGTTTAGAGGGTTTCTGCCAAAATAACACTTCTGGCTTTTCTTTATGCCCTTAATCATTTATTTTCATGGAAAGAGTGAGTTACCTGTTAGATATGTTTGGGAAAATAATTCTGGGCATACTCCATCCGGCTTCTCTCTTGGCTTCTCTGTTTCTGGTGGGACAATTTGATCTCTGGATATGAACATCTCTGCCAATCTACACAGTAAAAAGTTTCATGAGTCTTGATCTGCTCCTCCATAGGTGAGGCCAGCAGTTTGAATGGACAAGTTCAAATCCAAGGGAATGTATTAGGAAACCCAGTTGTGGCCATTAGTCAAGCCTTACCCTCTGATTTAGCTTTATTAGTAATTAAGTTGATATTTTGATCTCCATCAGTCTCTCTCCTGTGTCTACTTCTCAACTGGTTCCAAACATAGGAAGGGAAAAGAAATTTATTATTAATTGGTGACTTGGAATGCCAACTTAGAGCCACAAGTATTGTATTCTTCTAGGATGTTTCTTACTTATCAGAGAAGCCTATCTTCTCATTTTGGAATAATAATATTACTTTATCTGATTAGTCATTTATGTATTCATTTATTCAATGATTATTCATTAAGTATCTATTTATATACTATAAACATGCTGAATATATAGTGGTCAGCACAAATAGACAAGTATGACAATACTACTATACTATTATATATACATACACAGGTATACACATATGTACATATATACATATATATACACACAATTAGACTATACTGAGTACCACTAAAGAGTGACACAGAGGACATATTCCATGAAAGCAGATAATAAAGAGATTTTATTTAATTAGGAAACTCAATAAAGGCTTCTCTGAGGAAGTAATAATCAATTAAGCAGGGATCTGAGGAATGACGTGTTATTAACTAGTTGAAGGGGGCAGGAAAGACTATTCTAGTCCCATGTAAAAGCCCTGTGATGGGAAGGAGCATGGCAAGAACAATGGAATTAAAGGAGTCCACAGTGGATTGAGAAGGAGATAAAGCGATACTGGAGATGAGGTTGGGGGGATAGGTAGGGGTCAAATCATGCAGAACCTGAAAGCCACATTAAGTAAGAAGTTTGTTTTTTCCTTAAGAGCAAGGGGAAAAATGTCAGCTTGGCAGGAGGTCAGGCAGATGAGGTGGTTTGGACTAGGGTGGTAATGATCAAGTTAGAGAAGGAGCCACCTTGGAGAAAGATTTAGAAGATAAATTTCTTCTAAATATTTAGTACAACTCAGTCATAGGTGGGATGGGAAGCATAGGAAGTGTCAAGGGTAACATCTAGGTTTCTAGATTGTACGTCTAGATGGATGGGGGCCATTTACTGAGAGAAGAAATCCTTGGAGAATACCATATTTGGGAGGAAAGATGATGAGTTTGGTTTTGGACATGTCGAGTCTGATATCAGGCTTTTTAGACAGAGAAGAAAAGATCCAGTAGGTAGTTCAATTTATGGGTCTTGAGAGGAAAAAGGTGATCTGGGCTGGATAAGTTATGTACACATTGTCAGTGAATAAGTTATGTATACATGGCAATTAAAGCTGTACATTTGGATGAGCTTATCTGGAGAAAGTTTATAGAAAATAGAGTCAAAGACCAAGACCTACAAAATTCCAACATTTAATGATGAGATAGACAGGAATATGCCTGAAAAGGAGAATAACAACTAGAAATGACAGAGATAAGAAGAAAATCAGGAGAATACCACATAAGCCACGGGGAAATGCTTAAGGAAGGTGATGTGCTTAACTGTGGAACGTCGCCAAGACAGGGAAGAAGTGAGCTGAAAAATGTTCACGGAATTCAGTCACTGAGACCTTAACAAGAGACATTTTCCTAGAGACATGGGACAGACCTCTGTCTGGAGACAGCTGAGTACTGAGTGGTACTCGAAGGAACAGTAAGCTTAAGAAAATTCTTCTAGAAACTTTTCTGTGAAGGGAAGGAAGAGAGAGGCAGGGCTGAAGTTGGCAAGTATTTTTAAATGTGACTTAAGATGATTTAACAAGTTCAATGGGAAAGGTTTGCTTGAGAAAGAGAGTCTGCATATATGAAAGTAAAAGAATCATTGATAGTGTAAAGTTTCTGTGAAGATGGGAGGGGATGAAGGGTAAAGTGCAGAACAAAGAATTGACTTTAGGTAAGAGGATGAACAGCTCCTCTAGCGAGAGGAGAAGCAAAGTTTACTTGTAGATTTGTGGATCAGAAGCCAGTGCATTCTTATTGGATGACCTCTGTTCTCTGTGAAGTGGGTGAGGTCATATGCTGAAGGTGAAGGGTGAGCAGGGAGTGGGGTGAGAGAGCATAGAGATGACTTGTACACTTACAGAAAGTAAGACATTGACTTGACCAAATCATGTGTATGGATTGTTGGACAGGACTGATGGCCCATTTGAGTTGGGTGATCTTGAACTTAGGGTGAAACAGTAATAATTCCTCGAACAATTAAGCATAGCTTTTTTTGTTTGCTTGTTTTATTTTATTTTGTTTTGTTTGAGATGGAGTCTCTTTCTGTCACCAGGCTGGAGTGCAGTGGTGCGATCTGGGCTCACGCTAACTGTAACCTCCGCCTCCTGGGTTCAAGCAATTCTCCAGCCTCAGCCTCCCGAGTAGCTGGGACTACAGACGCCCGCCACCATGCCCAGCTAATTTTTGTATTTTTTGTAGAGACAGGATTCCACCATGTTGGCCAGGTTAGTCTCAAATTCCTGACCTCAAGTGATCTTCCCACCTTAGCCTCCCAAAATGCTGGGATTACAGGTGTGAGCCACTGTGCCCAGTCAAGCATAGTTATTTTTAAAATGTGTGTCTAAAAACTCTATTGCCTACAGTTTTGTTTATTTTGTCTTTAAGATAAAATCTTGGTTGTTGGTCAAGTCTTGTCTCCTCATATGCCTAGTATTTTTGGTTGTGTGTCCAGTTGTTTTTTATTTTAACAATGAACATTTATTATCTCACAGTTTCCGTTAGGAGCAGAGTTGAGGTGCAGTTTAGCTGGATGGTTCTTGTTAGGCTCTCCCTTGGGCTTGGACTTGGGTATCAGCCCAAGCATCACCACCTGAAGGCTTGACCAAAGCTGCAGGAGTTAGTTCACTCCCCTGGCCATTGGTAGAAGGCCAAGGCCTCAGTTTCTCAGTACATGGACTCCCCATAGGGCTTGCAATTTCTCTGACATGGCAGCTGACTTCCCCAGCATGTGGGATGTAACAGAGCAAGAGAGAAGTGAGTGCTCAGTTAGTTTTGATTGAATGTTTGCCATTGCTACTGGCAGGTGCTGGGTTGAGGGCGCTAGCAAGTCCCAGGCTGTCTTTATCCAATCAGAAATTGAGAGATAAGAAACTTTAGTCCCTGTGAGGGATCCTATATTCCCAGTTCACTTTTCCTTCTTGGATGTGGTCTTGGGGTCCCAACTAATATCCTGGGGTGTTTTCCAGGATGCCTCCTTCTCGACAGGGTTTGAACCCCTATTTCAGACTCCCCAGAGCCTCAAGACTATCAAAATTCCTGCCCAGCTTCTCAGGGTCTCAGCTGTGCCTTCAGAATTTCAGGTGCCTGTAGCTTGCTGATTTCAAACCTTAGGGTCATCACAGTCCACTCAAGGGTTTGTTAAAGCATAGCTTGCTGGGTCTCGCCCAGATGTCGATTCAGTAGATCTGGGGTGGAACCTGAGGCTCTGCATTTCTAACAAGTTCCCAGGTGCTGCTGCCTGCTCCATGTCCACTCCCTGAGAACTGCTGTCCCGGGGAAAAGGCAGCCTTAATTGGACTTTCCTCCTCTCTAGGATCTTGGCGGTGTGATTTCTCACTGCCTTTGTGACTTTCCAATGTCCTCAACCCAGTGTTTCTTTTCATATATTATCGTGTGGTCAGAGAGGGTTGACTTGAACCACCTACTTTGCTGTTGCCAGAAGAAAAACTTCCAAACTAATAATGATAGCTAATACTTAGTGAGAAGGTATTCCATGTCAGACTATGGCTGGCACGGCTGTTGAGTTGCACAACTCCCGGGGGTATTATTCACACTGTATTTGTTTGTTTGTTTGTTTGTTTATTTTTGAGGCAGGGTCTCACTCCGACACCCAGGCTGGAGCACAGTGGCGCAATCATGGCTCACTGCAGCCTCGAACTCCTGGGCTCAAGTGATCCTCCTACCTCTAGACTCCTGAGTAGCTGGTACTACAGTCGCAGAGACCACCATACTGGCTAATTTTTTTATTTTTCATTTTTATTTTTTGTAGAGATTCGGTTTCGTAATGTTGCTTGAACTCCTGGGCTCAAGTAATCCGCCTGCTTTGGCTTCCCAAAGTACTGGGATTACAGACATGAGCCACCCTGCCCAGTCAACTTTGTGTGTGATATGAATGTCTGTGCAGCCGTCTGGAGTTGTGTGGAGCAGTAGCCCCGTGTAGCTGGGCACTGTGTAGTGATCTTTGTATGTATTGTCTCATTAACCCTCAAGAAATTCCTATTGATATGATTGTCCTTATTTATAGATGAGGAAATAGAAACAACACATAACTTTCCTAAGGTCACAGGGTTTGTACATGACAGCACTTAGAGGTAAACTAGGTTTGTCTCATTACTAGGACTCTCTTTTGATTTGTGGAAACAAAGTTTGCCTTAAGCCTTTGACCTTCCCACATTCCCTATCTGTGAAATGGGCACAATAGTATTTATTCTCCACCTCATAGTCTAGGTAGAATGAATTAACAAAGCAGTGGACTTAAACTCTTGAGAGTTTTTTGGGATAAGAGAATTAACTTTCATTATCACAGTTCTGTTCTGTTCGGGAAAGTGGTTTTCTTACGAAGGTATAAACACCCCCAGTTGTTAAGCAAGCAAATGAAGACAATCAATGGAGCAGAGCTAAGGCCAAGGCAGGTGTTTCAAATAGCACTGTGGAGTGACAGTAAGCGACATCCACCTTTCCAATGGTACCATGCTTTAAAAAGCAACAGCTTTAAAAAGCAACAACTTCATCCATTGAGTCGTGTAAGACCAAGTTTCTCCTCTGCTAGTTTTTCTCTTTCCCTTAAGGAAATCAGGTGTTCATGTCTTCTTTCATTTTCTCTCTCCCCTCAGTGACTAACTACAAAAGTGTTAATTTAAAAAGTAAGGATTTTGAGGGCTTCCAAACCCTTTGGGCATTAATATTGCAACCTAAAACCCTTTACCTAGAGGTCACAGGTTCAAGTCCAAGCTGGGTCAGTAGTGACTGAAAGTCTAATGACTGGTCATCTGTTGGCTGTTTTATGGTTTATGTGAAATGAATCGACGGTCTCAGTTTACTGGCCAGTCCACATTAGAACAGGCATTGCCAGACATTGGTTGGCATTTTCAGCACAGAGGCCAAGAACTCAACTGGAAGCTTTATCCCTGAGATTGCCTTCTATAGACTATAGGCATGGGGTGAGGGAGGAAGGTCACAGTCCATTGGGAAAGAAGAGAGCCATTGTCTTATCTTTCTACCTTCTGGACAAAAAAGAAGATACCTCTTTTCAGACCCATGAAAGAAGCTGACTTCCTGATATGTCGTCCACTTTTGCAATTACACTCAGCGGAAGAGAGAAGACGATTTCCAGCCATAAATGATGGAGGCAGTGTCATGCAGAGGAAACCACTGTTGCTTTCTGGATTAAAGAGAGCCAGACTGGAGAAGAGACAGGAAGGGGAGCAGGACAGAGGAGAATGGGCGTGAACATATGTAAAGGTAGAGACCTCTGTTTCTTCTTCGCACACATAAACAATCATGTGAGCCTGGAAGACCCAGGGAAGCAAGAGGTAGAATGGCCTGTGCTTTCTCTTTTGCCTATTTCCCTCTCCGCTGGTTCCATGCTCCCTGCAGAAAGGCAGGATCTCAGACCTATTTCTCTTGTTATCTCTCATGGGGTCAGTGTCAAGGACAGACGTGAACACTGACATACCCCAACTGCTACCCACCACTGAGGTGTGTCTAGGCTTCTCTGGGTCTAGGCATTTCCTGACTTGTTTTGGCTCAGGAAACAGACAAAATCATTTTATTTTTTCCCTAAAAGGAGGAAGTTGAATTTTAATAAATTTTTTTCAGTTGCTCCATTGTCGTTATTACTAAAGTCCTTGCCTGAATCCAAGGGCCTTCCCTGACTTTTGTCTGAGGCTTGAATCTTTATGACACTGTCAATAGAATGGAATATAGTGAGATGCAAATTGCAGTGGATCAAGATGTGAATGAAGTTGGGAAGGCTGAAGCAAAGAGCACGGACTAGTCTTTCCCGAAATCTGGTGGTGGTAAAAGAGACAGATAGAGCCTGGGCAGGGAGTTTGCAAAGAACTTGGTTAGAATGAAGAAGGAACTTTGCATGCATTTGTAGTCTGAGAGATGGTGAAGAGAGGGAGAATGAAAATGCACAGGGAGAAAGGGGGTGATGATTTTTAGACAAATGTCGGAGGAGGAACGAAGGAAAGGAGGAACTGCATAGAAGAAGGAGATGGTCCTGAAGAAGAGAAGATGAGGAGGGAAGAAAGGGTTCTGTGATGGATGCGTTTCAGGCGTGGAGAGGCAAGTCACTGGGCTCTTCATCAATAATGAGCTCTATTTTGTTTGCGAGGTGAAAGGCAAGGCTCTTCATTGAGAGGTGGCTGGGAGCCCAAGGAATGTGCTGAAGATTTGTGGGAAAAGGGAAAGGAAGCCACAAGGGAATCCAGTGAAGGGCTGCTGGCAGGGCTGGGCTCAGATGGATTTACATCCTCTATCTGTATATTAGTGTTATCTTTAAAAATCGTCTGCCATAGCCTGGCTTTCAGTCATGCAGAGGATCGCTGCTTTATATTATATAAGGAGGCTTGGCGTGAAGAGAGAAAACAGACTGCAAAATGTCACCCAGTCTATACATGGAATGGAGAAAAAACCACAACAACAAATGGGGCTGCCAAAAAAGTTTTCAAAGAACTTTACCAAAAAAACCTTTTCTCTTATTTAAGTCAAAACAGCATGGAAAATAATATTCTGGTGTTCAAGCTCTATTCTCTCTGTTGGGGGTGACGCTTGAAGAAAAAGAAAAGTGTATTCTGCGGTTAGTGATATTTTAATTGGTCACAATATGAAGCAAAAGTTCAAAACTAAATACTAGAAATATCTCCCCTCCGGAACATTCAATTAAAATCCGTGGGGGGAAAAAGCCTCAAAATGACAGCCAGAGAATAACAACAATAACAAAAGTTATTGTAAACCGAGACTTCAAGCAGCCAGATGACACTGAGTTGAGTCAAGTACGTGTGTGTGTGTTTGGAGGTTTATCTCGGCCACTCCTCGGTGAAGGTTCGGCCCCAGACTCAGCTTACCCCCCTTGCTAGGGCGTTTTGCTCTGAGCAATATTGTGATGTGGGCAGGATTCACCTGAGGCCTCTCCACACTGCAGTGCCTGCTTCCAATCCTTGTGAATAGCCAGTGTCTTCCTCTGAAGACCTGACTCATAAAGGGTCTGAAATGCCTCCATGCTGAGGTGAAAATAACTGAGGACAGAAAAGACCTCAGGAGTATTAACGTTTTAATAGGGCAGGTCTTAGGCAAAATAAATGTTACTGACCTCCGCAATCACATCACATGGATAGGAGCCTACTCTTCTTATTCACAAAAGCCATCTTGAGACCATCCCATGTTCCTGCCAGCAAGAAGCCTAAGTGGGATAGCTCATGAAATTATCTGGGTCCTGGAAGGAGACTTAGAAATTTTAACTTGTGTAGTGGCACACGCCTGTAATCCCAGGTACTCGGGAGGCTGAGGTAGGAGAATCGCTTGAACCTGGGAGGCAGAGGCGGCTGTGAGGGGAGATCATGACACTGCACTTCAGCCTGGGCAACACAGCGAGACTGTCTCAGAAAAAAAAGAAAGAAAGAAAGAAAGAAAGAAAGCAATGAAAAAGAAATTTTAATTTGCTATATTGATTAAGATAATGTCAAAATCATCATAAAAAATAAGTGTTACTACAGACAAAATCGTCTTTGAGCTCTTTAGCATTCCATTTGGAAATTTAACATGTCATTTGACAACTTTGTTTTTTGTGGGTTCTTTTTACCTCAAAGGAGAAAATTCATGTCTTCACAGGCAGGGCACATGTATGTGTACATGCATGAGCATTTGCACATCTGTGCCTGTAGGTCTGGCAAAATCTTTCTGCAGCAAACATACCAGAAGTCCCTGTGCAGAGTCAGTCCCTGTCACTTATTAGCCCTCCCAGCTACCCAGGAAAGTAGACATTATTATCCCACATGACAGAAAAGGGAGCCAAGGCATAGAGTGCTGAATGACGGCCATGCTTACACAGTACGCAGGTGGTGACGCGGGGATTTCAACCTATGAGTGTAACATGGGTACAGTGTCTGGGCTCCCACCACTCGGCAAACTGGCTTTGAGAACTTAAGATGAGTTCTCAAACTTGGACTCGAACATAGACTTCACAGAGACAGTCATTTTTCTTTTTAACTAGGCATTGAGGAATGAGTTTTTAAATTTGGGATGGGGTGGGTGAGGTTTGGTTAGTTTTCCACATGCACAAACAGCCATGGTAGATTTGGGGAAATGCAGTAACTTGCAGGGTGAGTGGTTTAGGATGGACCTGGGGGTGGTGTAACCATACACCCGGTTAGCGCATGACAATCGGTTTTCATGTGTGGGTCTAGCGTAATAATAGCACTCCCTTCTTCTCTTTGAAGAGCCTGGGTCTGGCTGGTGTTACATGGTCCCTTCAACTACGGAGGACTGCTTTGCAGGCCCCTGAGTGGCATGCTATGGAGTCTGGATTTGATTCTCTGGGTGGGGGTGGGGGGGTGAAACATATTTGATGACCCAAATTGCTTGGAAAAAGAAAGGAGTGCAGGAAGGAGGCCTGTCCTTATAGGATCAAAGGACTTACTTTGTAGGATTGCTGTGAAAATGAAATGCGTTTAGAACATATAGTAAAATGCTCAAGAACTATTAGGTCCCCCTCTCTTTCCTTTTTTTTTTTCTCCTTATTCCTCTTTCTCATTGGGCTTCTCCTTCTCCCCTTCTCCTCCTCTTTTTTTTTTCCTGCTTCTCTTCGTTATTACTGGGAACCATAATCACACCTTCTACAGCTCTTATTCCCTGGTGTCTCTGTCTCTGTAAGCAAAACCTAGGGAGCTTGCAGTGGGGCAGGCACAAGGGAGGGATAGTAGATTTGCCCTCAGAAACAGAATCCACAGAGCACCCAAAGTAGCCTGGAGGTGAGGAGGCAGCGCATGTCCCTAGACCCTGTTTCTAGCATTTTGGAAGCTCAGTAGACCCAGCTGAAGGCTGTTACTTTGTATGCTTATTCAACCTCAACCTGGCAGTAGGAAGGGAAAAATGCCCAACAACTGAAAGTCCACATTTTAATTCTTCCAGCTGGGATTCTGGTTAGGGTCATGTTACCAATATAAACAGCACAAAGCCTGGAGTGTAATATTAATATCTAGTAGACTGAGCATCACACATCAGCATCACACATCAAACACAGTGTTTTTTTGAAGCTGATATCAAATAATGTTTCTGCTCTTCATTATGTTCCCTTTGTTCTAGGGCAGTAGAAAAGAAATGAGTGAAGCGTCCCTGGTCACATTACTTTGGGAGTTGGTAACAGCAGGCCAAACAGTGAGTCAGAGAAGGACTGAGGAAATTATCATTTATAAAGCACCATCAGTGTACCAAGGATGTGGTACACACTAAGTTAATCCTTCCAACAATCTTATGGGTAGGGATAATAATGCCCATTTTACAGATGAGAAAACTGTGCCCAGAGATTAAATAGTTAATGGTTGAACCAAACATGAGTGCTGGAGCTGGGATTTAACTACAAATGCTTCATAAGAACAGCCACATTTTTGCAAATACCAACACCCAAATGTCACCACAAAAAGCATCCATAGGTAATTTCATAGTGATGGATGAGCCTGATGTTGGAACTGTTTATGGCTTATCATAAGTGAGTAGGAGGGACATAGTCACCACGGACTCAAAATGCAGAGAGAGGAGTAGTGAAACCTAAAATGAGTGGATAGGGTTGAAAACCTGGAGGGAGTAAGATACTAAGCAAAGCATAAAAGCAAAAATGTAGTATGGTAGCCACTGGTAAGTGCTACTGTCAGAGGAGTTGGAACAGAGCAACTCCATCTTGAATAGGGGCTGTGTAAAATGAGGCTGAGACCCGCTGGTCTGCATTCCCAGGAGGTTGGCATTCTTAGTCACAGGATGTTTACAGTTAAGGGAACAGGTTAATACTGTTTACTGAACAGATCCAGGATGTAATAGACCCAAGAAATGTCCAGATGCTTGAATATCTTTTTTTTTTTTTTTTTTGAGACGGAGTCTCGCTCTGTCACCCAGGCTGGAGTGCAGTGGCCGGATCTCAGCTCACTGCAAGCTCCGCCTCCCGGGTTTACACCATTCTCCTGCCTCAGCCTCCCGAGCAGCTGGGACTACAGGCGCCCGCCACCACGCCCGGCTAGTTTTTTTGTATTTTTTAGTAGAGACGAGGTTTCACCGGGTTAGCCAGGATGGTCTCGATCTCCTGACCTCGTGATCCGCCCGCCTCGGCCTCCCAAAGTGCTGGGATTACAGGCTTGAGCCACCGCGCCCGGCCAGATACTTGAATATCTTAAGAACAAAATCGTACTTAGTTTAAGTTTCACTTTAAAGATAATAATATAGGTTATTGCGAAAGACAGTAGTTACACAAAGCTTAACAATCCTTTGTCACGAGCCCTTGTAGTAAAGCACATCTTCTCCATGATTTTTTGCCTTGCTAGCTTATATATAAACAGGCATTGCACCTAAGGTGGGCATGCTCCTCATCTTGCTTTTGGGAATGCCCTGCTGTGCCTATGGAGTAGCCATTCTTTTGGTTCTTTACTTCTCTAATAAACTTGCTTTTACTTTACTGTGGCCTCGCCCTGAATTCTTTCTTGTGTGAGATCTAAGAGCCTTCTTTTGGGGTCTGGATCAGGACCCCTTTCTAGTAACACTATGGGGAAAAAAAAGAGGAAAAAGGATGGAGAGTTTTGGAGAAAACTTACTTTTATTTGAAATTAATTAATAGTGTCAATATTAAGTGAATTTCTCTGTTCTTCCAAACTGTAAGCTCCATGAGGTCGTGGTTGTGTCTATTTTGTTCACCAGGTACTTTCAGTGTCTCTAGCAGGATTTGGCATGTAGTAGGTTTTCACTTTGTATTTATTAAATGAACAAATGAATGTGCACAGGAATTCCAGTGTATAGATGACTTCAGAAGTGGATGCCCCTCCTCTCATCATTCTGCCATGTTTGGAACTCAGCCTCCTTTTGACTTTGGCTCAGCTTCTCCTCTTCTCACTTGTTTAATTCTCTAGTCAGTTTACTCCTCCACTCTGTGCCCTGATTGTTTTAATCCTTCTCTGCCAGTCATTCTTCCCTTCACTCTCCTCTTAGCAAACACACACACCCTACTAGCAACAAATAAGTACAATTGTCCTTTCACTTCTCAGAGAAACCACATGGGATTGGAAAAGAATTCCTCCAGGTTTCTGACAGTACATCTACAAAACTACCTTCTCCATTGCCATCTCAACTCCTTGCCTCCTGCTATGTCAAAAGAGTCCTTTCTTGAGTTCATGTCCTTTGCAGGGACATGGATAAAGCTGGAAACCATCATTCTCAGCAAACTAACACAAGAACAGAAAACCAAACACTGCATGTTCTCACTCATAAGTGGGAATTGAACAATGAGAACACATGGACACAGGGAGGGGAACATCACACACTGGGGCCTGTCAGGGGGTGTGGGGGAGGGATAACATTAGGAGAAATACATAATGTAGATGATGGGTTGATGGGTGCAGCAAACCACCATGGCACGTGTATACCTATGTAACAAACCTGCACATTCTGCACATGTTTCCCGGAACTTAAAGTATAATAAATTTTTTTAAAAAGATACATTAAAAAAAAAAGTCCTTTCTGTCTGGATCAGTTCCCCACTGTGCTATGTATTAGTCCATTTGCATTGCTATAAAGAAACACCAGAGACTGGGTAATTTATAAAGAAAAGAGGTTTAAGTGGCTCACAGTTCTTCAGGGTGTGCAAGAAGTGTGATGCTTCTGGTGAGGGCCTTAGGAAGCTTATAATCATGGCTGAAGTCAAAGGGGGATCAGGCATCACATGGCAAGAGCTGGAGCAAGGGAGCAAGGGGGAGAGATTCCAAACTTTTTTTTTTGAGACAGAGTCTTGCTCTATCACCCAGGCTGGAGTGCAGTGGCATGGTCTTGGCTCACTGCAACCTCCACTTCCTGGGTTCAACTGATTCTCCTGCCTCAGCCTCCTGAGTAGCTGGGACTATAGGCACATGCCAACATGCCCGGCTAATTTTTTGTATTTTTAGTAGAGATGAGGTTTCACCGTGTTAGCCAGGATGGTCTCGATCTCCTGACCTCATGATCCACCTGCTTCAGCCTCCTGAAGTGCTGGGATTAGATGTGTGAGCCACCACACCCAGCTCAGACTTTTAAACAACCAGATTTCACATGAACTAGCTGAGTGAGAACTCACTTATCACTGAAGGGATGGAGCTAAACCATTTGTGAGGGATCTTCCCCCATGATCCAACCACCTTCTAATAGGCTCCACCTCCAACATTGGGGATCACATTTCAACATGAGATTTGGAAGCGAAAAACATCTAAACCACATCATCCATCTCCTCTTACCTCTGAGAAACCTTAGATAAGCACTTCTCATGTTTTTCAACCTCCTTTCTTTCCAGGATTTTTCCTAAACACAAGTTCAGACTTCTCTCATCTTTAAAAATCTGCCCCTTTCATCTCTCTGTCTCCTTCTTTCCCAGAAGACATCTATATGTGTAAACTGTCTCCATTCCTTCTCCCACATCTCCCAGTCAAAATTTGAACACCCAACCCAGTCTGACCTTGCAAAGTCAAAGTCACCAGTCACTTGGATTCTACTAAATCCAATGGGTGCCACTGGGTAGCATCCAATGTATTTGATCATTCCTTCCTTCTGGAAAAGCATTCCTTCCTTAAGGTTGGTCTCCTGACCCTTCCAACTTCTCTGGCTACTTCTCAGTCTCTTTGGCCAGTTCTTCCTCCCTTTTGGGAATTTTACACATTCTTCATTCTTCTCGACCTGGTTCCAAGATGACCAAATAGGAACAGCTCCAGTCTATAGCTTCCAGAGTAAGCAATGTAGAAGATGGGTGATTTCTGCATTTGCACCTGAGGTACCAGGTTCATCTCACTGGACAGTGGATGCAGCCCACGGAGTGTGAGCCAAAGCAGGGCAGGGCATTGCCTCACCTGGGGAGGGCAAGGGGTTGGGGAATTCCCTTTCTTAGCCAAGGGAAGCTGTGACAGACAGTACCTGGAAATCAGGACACTCCAACCCTAATACTGCACTTTTCCAATGGTCTTAGCAAACGGCACACCAGGAGATTATATCCCACGCCTGGGTCGGAGGGTCCCACACCCACAAAGCCTCACTCACTGTTAGCACAGCAGTCTGAGATTGAACAGCAAGGCAGCAGCCAGGCTGGGGGAGGGACGTCTACCATTGTTGAGGCTTGAGTAGGTAAAAAAAGCAGCCAGGATGCTCTAACTGGGTGGAGCCCACCACAGCTCAAGGAGGCCTGGCTGCCTCTGTAGACTCCACCTCTGGGGGCAGGGCATAGCTGAACAAAAGGCAGGAGAAACTTCTGCAGACTTAAACCTCCCTGTCTGACAGCTTTGAAGAGAGTAGTGGTTCTCCCAGCATGGAGTTTGAGATCTGAGAACGGGCAGACTGCCTCCTCAAGTGGGTCCCTGACCCCTGGGTAGCCTGACTGGGAGATACCTCCCAGTAGGGGCCATCTGACACCTCATATGGCCCGGTGCCCCTCTGAGACGAAGCTTCCAGAGGAAGGATCAGGGAGCAACATTTGCTGATCTGCAATATTTGCTGATCTGCAGCCTCCGCTGCTGATACCCAGGCAAACAGGGTCTGAAGTCCTCGAGCAAACTCCAACAGACCTGTACCTGAGGGTCCTGACTGTTAGAAGGAAAACTAACAAACAGAAAGGACATCCACACCAAAACCCCATCTGTACGTCACCATCATCAAAGACCAAAGGTAGAAAAAACCACAAAGATGGGGAGAAACCAGAGCAGAAAAGCTGAAAATTCTAAAAACCAGAGCGCCTCTTCTCCTCCAAAGGAATGCAGCTCCTCATCAGCAACAGAAAAAAGCTTGATGGAGAATGATTTTGACCAGTTGACAGAAGTAGGCTTCAGACGATTGGTAATAACAAACATCTTCAAGCTAAATGAGGATGTTTGAACCCATTGCAAAGAAGCTAAAAACCTTGAAAAAAGATTAAATGAATGGCTAACTAAATAAACAGCATAGAGAAGACCTTAAATGACCTGATGGAGCTGAAAACCATGGCATGAGAACTACGTGACAAATGCACAAGCTTCAGTAACCGATTCAATCAAGTGGAAGAAACGGTATCAGTGAATGAAATGAAACATGAAGTTTAGAGAAAAAAGAGTAAAAAGAAATGAACAAAGCCTCCAAGAAATATGGGACTATGTGAAAAGACCAAATCTACATCTCATTGGTGTACCTGAAAGTGATGGGGAGAATGGAGCCAAGTTGGAAAACACTCTTCAGGATATTATTCAGGAAAACTTCCCCTACCTAGCAAGGCAGGCCAACATTCAAATTCAGGAAATACAGAGAACACCACAAAGATACTCCTCGGGAAGAGCAATTCCAAGACACGTAATTATCAGATTCACCAAAGTTGAAATGAAGGAAAAAATGTTAATGGCAGCCAGAGAGAAAGGTAGGTTACACACAAAGGGAAGCCCATCAGACTAACAGTGGATCTCTCGGCAGAAACTCTCCAAGTCAGAAGAGAGTGGGGACCAATATTCAACATTCTTAAAGAAAAGAATTTTCAACCCAGAATTTCATATCCAGCCAAACTAAGCTTCATAAGTGAAGGGGAAATAAAATCCTTTACAGACAAGCAAATGCTGAGAGATTTTGTCACCACCAGGCCTGCCTTACAAGAGCTCCTGAAGGAAGCACTAAACATGGAAATGAACAACCAGTACTAGCCACTGCAAAAACATGCCAAATTGTAAAGACCATCGATACTAGGAAGAAACTGCACCAACTAACGAGCAAAATAACCAGCTAACATCCTAATGACAAGATCAAATTCACAAATAACAATATTAACCTTAAATGTAAATGGGCTAAATGCTCCAATTAAAAGATACAGACTGGCAAATTGGATAGTCAAGATCCATGAGTGTGCTGTATTCAGGAGACCCATCTCACATGCAGAGACACATATAGGCTGAAAATAAAGGGATGGAGGAAGATCTACCAAGCAAATGGAAAACAAAACAAAACAAAACAAAAAAAGCAGGGGTTGCAATCCTAGTCTCTGATAAAACAGACTTTAAACCAACAAAGATCAGAAGAGACAAAGAAGGCCATTACATAACGGTAAAGGGATCAATTCAACAAGAAGAGCTAACTATCCTAAATATATACGCACCCAATACAGGAGCACCCAGATTCATAAAGCAAGTCCTTAGAGAACTGAAGGAGATAGAGACACAAAAAAACCTTCGAAAAAATCAGTGAATCCAGGAGGTGGTTTTTTGAAAAGATCAACAAAATTGACAGACCACTAGCAAGAATAATAGAGAAGAAAAGAGAGAAGAATTAAATAGATACAATAAAAAATGATAAAGGGGAAATCACCACTGATCCCACAGACATACAAACTACAGTTTGCATTATTTGGTAACAGTACACAAATAAACTCAAAAATCTAGAAGATATGGATGAATTCCTGGACACATACACCCTTCCAAGACTAAACCAGGAAGAAGCTGTATCCCTGAATAGACCAATAACAGGCTCTGAAATTGAGGCAATAACGAATAGCCTACCAAACAAAAAATGTCCAGGACCAGACAGATTCACAGCCAAATTCTAGCATAGGTACAAAGAGGAGCTGGTACTATTTCTTCTGAAACTATTCCAATCAATAGAAAAAGAGAGAATCCTCCGTAACTCATTTCACGAGGCCAACATCATCCTGATACCAAAACCTGGCAGAGACACAACAAAAACAGAGAATTTTAGACCAATATCCTTGATGAACATTGTTGCAAAAATCCTCAATAAAATACTGGCAAACCAAATCCAGCAGCACACCAAACCACTTATCCACCACAATCAAGTTGGCTTCATCCCTGGGATACAAGGCTGGTTCAACATATGCAAATCAACAAATGCAATCCATCATATAAACCAAAGACAAAAACAACATGATTATCTCAATAGATGCAGAAAAGGCCTTCGACAAAATTCAACAGCCCTTCATGCTAAAAACACTCTCAATAAACTAGGTATTGATGGGACGTATCTCAAAATAATAAGAGCTATTTATGACAAACCCACAGCCAATATAATACTGAATGGGCAAAAACTGGAAGCATTCTCTTTGAAAACTGGCACAAGACAGGGATGCCCTCTCTCACCACTCCTATTCAACATAGTGTTGGAAGTTCTGGCCAGGGCAATCAGGCAGGAGAAAGAAATAAAGGGTATTCAATTAGGAAAAGAGGAAGTTAAATTGTCCCTGTTTGCAGACGACATGATTGTATATTTAGAAAACCGCATCTCTCAGCCCAAAATCTCCTTAAGCTGATAAGCAACTTCAGCAAAGTCTCAGGATACAAAATCAATGTGCAAAAATCACAAGCATTCCTATACACCAATAATAGACAAACAGAGAGCCAAATCATGAATGAACTCCCATTCACAACTGCTTCAAAGAGAATAAAATACCTAGGAATCCAGCTTACAAGGGATGTAAAGGACCTCTTCAAGGAGAACTACAAACCACTGCTCAATGAAATAAAAGAAGACACAAACAAATGGAAGAATATTCCATGCTCATGGATAGGAAGAATCAGTATTGTGAAAATGGCCATACTGTCCAAGGCAATTTATAGATTCAATGCCATCCCCATCAAACTACAAATAACTTTCTTCACAGAATTGGAAAAAACTACTTTAAAGTTCATATGGAACCAAAAAAGAGCCCGCATTGCCAAGACAATCCTAAGCAAAAAGAACAAAGCTGGAGGCATCATGCTACCTGACTTCAAACTATACTACAAGGCTACAGTAAACAAAACAGCATGGTACTGGTACCAAAACAGAGATATAGACCAATGAAACGGACTAGGGCCCTTGGAAATAATACCACACATCTACAACCATCTGATCTTTGATAAACCTGACACAAACAAGAAATGGGGAAAGGATTCCCTGTTTAATAAATGGTGCTGGGAAAACTGGCTAGCCATATGTAGAAAGCTGAAACTGGATCCCTTCCTTACACCTTATACGAAAATTAATTCAAGATGGATTAAAGACTTAAATGTTAGACCTAAAACCATAAATACCCTAGAAGAAAATCTAAGCAATACCATTCAGGACATACGAATGGGCAAGGACTTCATGACTAAAACAACAAAAGCAATGGCAACAAAAGTCAAAATTGACAAATGGGATATAATTAAACTAAATAGCTTCTGCACAGCAAAAGAAACTACCATCAGAGTGAAAAGGCTACCTACAGAATGGGAGAAAGTTTTTACACTCTACCCATCTGACAAAGGGCTAATATCCAGGATCTACAAAGAACTTAAACAAGTTTACAATAAAAAACCAAACAGCCCCATCAAAAAGTGGGCAAAGGATATGAACAGACACTTCTCGAGAAAAAGAAGACATTTATGCAGTCAACAGACACATGAAAAAATGCTCATCATCACAACCATCAGAGAAATGCAAATCAAAACCACAATGAGATACCATCTCACACCAGTTAGAATGGCGATCCTTAAAAAGTCAGGAAACAACAGGTGCTGGAGAGGTTGTGGAGAAATAGGAACACTTTTACACTGTTGGTGGGACCATAAACTAGTTCAACCATTGTGGAAGACAGTGTGGCGATTCCTCAAGGATCTACAACTAGAAATACCATTTCATGCAGCCATCCTATTACTGGGCATATACCCAAAGGATTATAAATCATGCTGCTATAAAGACACATGCACATGTATACTTATTGCGGCACTCTTCACAATAGCAAAGACTTGGAACCAACCCAAATGTCCATCAATGATAGACTGGATTAAGAAAATCTGGCATATATACACAATGGAATACTATGCAGCCATAAAAAAGGATGAGTTCATGTCCTTTGTAGGGACATGGATGAAGCTGGAAACCATCATTCTGAGCAAATGATCACAAGGACAGAAAACCAAACACTGCATGTTCTCATTCATAGGTGGGAATTGAACAATGAGAGCACTTGGACACAGGGTGGGGAACATCACACACCGGGGCCTGTCATGGATTTGGGGAAGGGGGAGGGATAGCATTAGGAGATATACCTAATGTAAATGACAAGTTAATGGGTGCAGCACAACAACATTGCACATGTATACAAACATAACAAACCTGCACATTGTGCACATGTACCCTAGAACTTAAAAGTACAATAATAATAAAAAAATCTTCAATCTACCTACTTCTCTCCACCTGTACTGCCACAATTTCAATCCAAAGCATCAGCTTCTTCTGTCTTGACTAGTTCAATATGCTTCTGAACACCCTAGCCAAGACCACTCTTCAGAAACATGCTACACACTGCCAGGATTATTTCTCTAGGTGAACTCCTTTAATGAGTTGCCAGTATGCTTAGATAAAAATGAATAGCAGCAATGGTCCTAGTCATGGCCTGGCAGGCTCTGCATGTTCTCTATGGCCTCCCTCTTCAGTTTCACCTCAGACCTCTCTATCAGTTACTTTCTGCTCTGGACTATACTGGCTTTCTCTTAGTCCCTCAAATAACTACATTTCTTTCAGCATCAAGGCCTTTGGGTAAACTTGACTCTTTGAATGTTCCTGCCCGCCTCTCTTGCTAAACCCCTATTTATCCTTCAGGAACAAACATCCTTGAGGAAGTTCCCCAGAACCTCTCAGGGCTGTATTGAGTCTTTCTGTTCCAGACTTCCATGGCACCTGGTATTTCTCTTTCATAACAGTTATTACAATGGTCTGTTTGTGTAGTTTTGGTTTAATCTCTCTTCTGCTAGTTTGTAAGTCCACAAGGACTAATTTAAGCCTCACTGTTTCACCACTGTGCTCCCAGCATCAAGAACAGTGCCTAGGCCAGGTAGAAAAAATGAATGAGAGAATAAACCAACTTCAATTTTCAAAACCATTATCCCCACGGTAAGTCTGTAAGACTGTTGTATATGATATTAGTGTACTTCTGAGGTTTAAACTCAGGCCCTTACCTTATCTAATCCCTTCTTCATCTTAGCTCCCCTTCCCAACTGAGTCTGGGACTCTTTATGCAGATATCCACTGTCACCACCCACCTCTACAAGTTCTGTTTTGAGTATGTTTCCCTCCCAAATACTCTCTAGTTCTCATATTTTCCATTTCAGCTATTGGTGTCACTGTTTTCTTTACCTCTTTAATGCTAAAGCCAAAGAAACCTTAAAAATAGCTTTCAGAGTTCTTTTTTGATTACAAAAATTATATATGTTCATTGTAGAAAATCAAAAAATATTTTTTAAAACCAAGCAAATAAAAATGACTTACTTTCTAGGGAAAAATAATAACTATTTTGGTATATACAATTTCCAACTTTGTCTGTGCATGCACCCACATTATTCTGAAAATGTGGTAGAGTTTTGCCTTCCTTTTTTAGTCAACATTTCTGTTATGGGGATCTTTAAATAGAGAACTGTATAATGAATAATTATCAACATTTTGTCATTCTTGTTTTACATGATTCCTTTTTTTTGAGCATTGTAAAGCAAATCCCAAAGTTCAGATAATTTTACCCTTTAAGATCAATTCAGTATGTATCTCCAACACAGAAAGCTTTTACAAATTATAACTAAAATGCCATTACTATACCTAACAAAACTGACAATAAATCCTCAATTTCATCTAGTACTGCGTCCATATTTGATTTTTCTGAATGTGTCAATAGAATCTTTTTACAGTTAATGTTTTTGAATTAGAATCTAAAGTCATCTACATATTGCATTATATATATGCAGATTTTTAAAAATTAGGAACATATTGTGCAAAATGTTTATAATCTCTTTTTACTTAAAAACATATTATGCACACTTTCCCATATGTTAAATATTTTTGTTCAGTGATTCTAATTTCTATACAGTAGTCTCTACTTTTTACATCCAACATCTTATTATTGAGCATTTAGCTTGTTTTCAATTATATCTCCCATGAGTAAGGCTTTGATGTGCACACTTAGTCTGAGACCTGGGCCCAGGGTGAATAAATATATTGGTTAGCTTTTTGATAGGGCTAAATTGTTGTCCAGAAGGGTTACATTAGATAACCTTCCCCTGAGCAGTGTATTAGTTGTAAACACTCATTATTATCATTGAAGAATCATTATTATTTTTACCCAAATCAACAAGCAAAAGTAGCTTGTTATTGTTTGTATTTACATTCCTTAGTGTGGTGAAACATGACTTCATATATTTAATAGCCATTTAGATTTCTTTGAAAAATTGCATGTTCATATCCTTTGCTGTGTTTTTAATTTGTTTTTCATTTTATTATTGATTCGTATGGGCTTTGTACTTTACTGAGGCTGTTATAAATGTTGCAAATACTGTATTTCTGGAGTTTCTTGTCAGCTCTTTCTAGAATTACGTTTCTTCCTCCCTCTCATATCTTTAATCTACCCAAATTTTTAATCACTTGTTCTTTCACAATTTCTTAAATGTGTCAACTTCTCTCTGATATCACAATGCTGTGACTCTAACTGAACTTCTTGATGGCTCTTCCTTCTGATTGATTTGTGTTTTTTTTAAACTCCATTCTCTGTCCTAGACCATTGTGAAGGCTGCTACCTAATGAATATTTCTCTGATCACTTTCATCATACTGCTCCTCTATTCACAACTGGACAATGGCCTTTTATTGTACATCAGATGAAATCTAAACCCCTCAGCTCAGCATTTTATAACATCTACAGTTTGACTTAAACTCTCCTTTCTAAACTTATTTCTCATTCTTTTCCACAGGGGCCATCCATTTGGAGGGCTGGATGGTCTCCTCACTCTCTCATCACACAGCTCTTCTGATGATGCTTTTACTTGTCTTTCTGGAAGTTCACTCTGATCCAAAATTACATCTGCAAGGGGAAGCTGAAGTCCATCAGTTCTGTGAAGTCTTCTGGGAGTTGCCTCAGCCCAGAGATCTCTTCCTCCATTTCTCCAAATATTTCAGTTAGCTCTAAACGAACAATTAGCATCTCCTAATTGTTCAACTATCTGATTTTGGTTTCCTCAATAAAGGAGTTAATCCCTTTCTGAGGGCAGGTACTGTGAACTTCTTTTGATTTTTCTACACTGCATGTGGCCATCCCAGAAAACTCACTAACAATAAATTCTTGACATGACTCTACATGGTACGATGGCACTACTCACTTGCCAAGAGCCAAACAGATACGTTGGAATCATTTCCCAGATAGTGATAAAAAATGGGCACAGAACATCTGTAACCTTTCATCCCATCTTCCTTTTGACTAGCATCATCCCTGTAAACCATGAGTGATTGGGATTACATCTCTTCATTCAGCAGGAGTAGAATAGAATTTCCATCTGCACACACAAAACTAACAGACTCACCAAGAGCAATTTAGTGATCTCAGTAGATGGGCCTGCTGCATGGAAAGGCAGCCAATAGATGGGGAGTGTCCCTATCTTAGCCAGAGGAGGGGAAAGTATGGGATTCAATCTGTTTCTTTAAAAGCTGAAGGATAAACTGAAGATGATGTTCATAAAAACTGTATTTCCATTGTTAAGGAGAAAAATAGATAGGTAAGCTCAGCCCTCTTTTGATAAAAGTTGAAGATAGAGGTGAAAAAGGGAATCCATTTGTTTATGCTCTCATCCTAAAGAGAACATTGAAAGTCAAGGGGGTATGTCCAACGTTTTGCAAAGTGGTATCTCTAGGGGACGTTTACAGTCAATGTCATCTGCAGAAAGTCGCTGTCTTTGCTATAGTGAAGGGCAAATCATCTCCCAATTGCACTGCTTTTCAAGATTCCATGATGATCTCTACTCTTGAAAATTTCTGAATCAAAACAGAATCTTCAGGAATCTAACTCTAAATACAAACTTCATGTGTAAGATCCTCACCATGGCTGTATGGCAGGTTTTTAAAGTAAGTATGAGAATGGCATATTTTATCCAAGTGCTTGTTGCTGTGTTGCTCACTGGTGTCCTAAGCACCTAGAAAAGTCCTTGGCAGTTTTTAGGTGCAAAATAAGTATTTAATTTTATTATTCCTAAATTATTAGTTTGATGGTTGGGTGTACACAAGTGCATATGTGTATATGTGCATCTGAATGGAGAGAAAGAAAAAGAGAAAGTACATGCTTACTCTCTGTGCTATAATGTCTCAAATATTGAATCATGACATATGATAATAATGGTCATTTTCAAGTTACAAAGTTCTTTCACCATTCATTCATTCTGTTGTTATTTACTGGGCGCCAAATTATGTACCAGGCAGTGTAGTGGGACACCAGGGATACAGACATGCGCCTGCCTGTATGTGTTTACAAATCTAGGTGGAAAAAATAGGTAAATAAATAGACTGTTATAGTGCGTTGTGAAATACAATGGTAATTAAAGGGGGCGTAGGGCATCAGGGATGGCTTCCCCAAGGAGGTGCTGCTCAAGCTGAGATTGAAGGTGGAAAGCCCTACCTAAGGGTCTGGCACAGGTGGAAAAAAGATAGAGGTATGTCTGTTCTCCTGTGCAAGGAGGGTCCCTTTCCTGTTCTTTCATCAAGAATCTGCTGTCCCTACTCCGCACTGTCAACTGGTAAATTCTGCCAATGCCCTTGCTAGTTTGGCACTCCCAGTTCTGGGCAGTGGAGTGTACTGACTGAGGGTGGCTTGGCATATCTGTAGTCTGCCGCCATCTCTCCATCCAGTGCCCAAGACCAGTGGCCATAGCCTGCAGGACTCGTCTATATGCTGGTGGGCAGTGCCACTGTCCCTGCCTAAGTGCTGTCCCTGGGCTCTTGGAGAACCCTGGTGCCATCGTTGTTTTGAATAGTTTGCTTTCTGCTTTAGCCTCCTGAGTAGATGCAGGCAGGACAATGTCATTAGTGAGACCCTCATCCTTTTCTCTCCTTTAGGAAGAATGGGGAGACTAATGTATTGTGCTAAGCTCATTTGTTTGAATTTGAGGGGCCTAGCGTTCTTTCCTGGCCTTCCTTCCCCTCAGGGGTCAGCTGACGCTCTCGTGTGGCCTGTCTTCTCAGCTGCTATGTGGAGGAACAATTGAGCAGAATGTGGTCCCTGACTTACTGTCTGTCCAGTCAAGGAAATATAATAATGAGGACCGTGATTTAGTGAGCACCCACTATGTGCCAAAAACTTTGCAATCATGAGCTCTAATGATATCAACAACCTAGCAAAGTAACTATGGGTATCAGGTGAGACTTAAAGAAGTGTAATCGTGTGTCCAGGGTGATACTAAGTTATAGAGTGGGGATTCAAATTCTTCTGCATCTTGCTCTAAGGCTATGGTCTTTGTAGAATGTCATGGGACTATTCACACACCTCATCATACTCCTAATACCTCCTTGCAATGTAGTATAGAAAATGCAACAATAGAATTACACATTAGGGACAGTGATAAAAGAGATGCAAGACTAATTATGCCTAGGGACAGTGGAGAATTCACTAAGAAGATGCTGCTTGAGCCAGACCATGAAGTATGAGTAAGGGTTTGAGGAGCAAATAAAAGAGAGACAGAACATTGGAGACAGAGTTAGAGTAGAATTCAGAGTCCAGTCCTGGCTTGGCCAACATGGTTTGTATATATAAGAATAAGACACTTGGCTCTTTTGGGTCTCCATCTCCTCTTCACAGAGAAAATGTTACAATAGCTACCTACAGAGTCTCACTAAGGTCCCTTCTGGTTTGGAACATACGATGCTACATCAGAAAACCCTGGGCCGGTTTTCTTGTTTCCACAGATAAGCATCAAACTCCTTGGCCCTACTGTTCTCTGCAGTGGGAAGGGCATTTACCCTTTCAAACTTCCAGAAGCCCATTTAGTAAATTAATGATGGAGCTACTGTGGGATTGAATCACAGCTTGCTGTTGTCATCAGCTCAGCACTCCTAGAGACAGGCTCACACCCAGGCTACCTGGCAGGCAGCTTAGGAGAGAAGGGCTAATTATCTTTCCTATTTCCTTCTCTGATTATAGGGATCCTTTTAATGATGAAGGTGGGAGACGCAGCCATTCAAAAGGAGCATTTAATGTTGTAAATGACATTTCTACATCTAATGGCAAAAGTGACACATTTTCACTGTAGAAAAAATTGAAAAGTAACAGGGAAGAAAAGATCACTTGTCACTTCTTTACTATGAGATAATCATGTCAATATCCTGTTTTTCAGGCATGTATTTTAGAAAAATATACAGAGTATTTGTATATTTACAGAATTTGTAAATATACAGAAGCGTTTGTAACCTCTCTTTTTTCACTTAGGAGTATGATGAAAAAAATCCATCATTAGTGCTCCCCTGAGGCAGTATTTGTAATGACTTCATAATGTTCTATACATTATACGGTTTGTTCATGATTTGTTTAACCAGTATTCTATCACTGGGCACGAAGACTGGTTTTGAACTTTTCACAGTCATAAACAACACTGTGACGAACATCTTGCAGCTAAATCTTTGGGTCCATAAATGATTACCCCTAAGTCTAGGAAGGGTGTTAGGCAGGAAGGCTGGATTTAGAAAAAGCCTCGTGTGAGGCTGCAGGAACAACAGCTTGGTTTAGAAAGCATTGTTTCCCTGGTTGCGTGTGCTTAGGATGATTGGCCAACCCAAGACCCATGGCACACCCTGCTGAGCTGCGTCAGTCCTGCCACCTGGCACCTCCCATGAGCTCTGAAACCCTGCCACGGGGCTGGTGCCTCCCAGTTGAGTGTGCAGCCTCGCAGGGTGGGAAGGCACCATAGGGAAAAGCAGGAGAGGGCCCTCAGCAATGTTTTATGGCACCAGGCTTCTGTTCAGTGCTTTGGATAATTAAAAACAGACCCCCACCCAGGCCACATCTTTAGTCTTAAACGTACTGCGTGTGGATTTTGGAATTGGCTCCTGAGGGACAGGGCGGAAGCGTGTTCCTCCCGGGACATCTAAACCAGGCTGGAAAAAGTGCTCCTAGAGTATTGTGTGGAGATGAATCCTCCACAGGCAGTGCTGGGAGAGATGACCTCATAGGTCCTTCCCATCTGTAATTCCTGTGATGATCCAAACAGATTTTACAGTGTGGCCAGATTCAGAACACAAGCATTTAAAAAACAAACCAGCCCCTGTGGATCTTCCTTCTCTGTATTTTCAGCCTGAAAATCACCTCTGTTCTCCCTGATATCGGGGGCTGGCAGCATCCGTTTCTGGCTTCGTCGACGGGAGAAGCTCTGTCTTCCTGCAGAGATGGTAAAAACACATTCTAGAGTCCACCCTCCCCGGGCCATGGGGTTTACAGTCACTTCCTACTGTAGTCCTTCCTGAACGAGGGAGGAGGAAATGAATCCACAGCCCACCACGGCCACCTTTGATAAACTGGCCCCTGATAGAACCGGGGCATTCAGGGTGGAGTTACAGACTTCCTGCTTCTCCCTGTTGGAGGCTTGATAACACGTCCTTGGCATTTTTTCTCTTGGAGTGAAAACCACAGTGGGGACATATATGTGGTTGTGAGATGGTAGTGATGATGATACAATAATAATATTGGCATAGGCCTGGGCTGCATTTGTCCAAACTTCATTCATTTGACAAATATTTCTCACTAGAAAAGTGTCAATTCATCTACGTATCGCTAAAGTCTTTGAAGGTAAGAATCTTTAATTTGCTTACTGCTGTATCCCCAGGCTTGTAATTTGCTCTCAGTAAATATTTGTTGAATGGATGAGTAAGTGAATGAGTGAAGCGTGTCTTATGGCACACAGTTCTGGGTTCCACTCTAGGTTCTGAGCTTTCATTTCCTCTTCTGAGAAATGGGAATAACAATGCCACCTCCTCGGGAGGTGGTGGTGATGAAATCTATTGGTCACGAGCCTAGCACAGCACCAGGACTCAGGAGGCCTTGAGTGAGTCCTTATCGTCTTTCTCCTGATGCATGTTCTGGACTGTGCAGCTCCCAGAGGATTGAGCCAGGCTGGGAAGACACAAGAAGGGACGGCTGGCTGTTGATGTGTTCCGCCGTCCCTCCCTTGTACCTGGTGGAGGAAGCTGGCTGTGCTTATACTAAGTCATCAATCTTTTTTCAGGCCACACACCTGGAACTGTGTGCACTGAGAGGCATCCGCTCCAGCAGCAGCTGGTTCATCTTATAGCTACAGCCCAGACACATGCAGAATTTAGAAACAGGAGGAGGAGGAGGAGGAGGAGGAGGTTTTCCTTCCTCTCCACAAAGTCTGAAACCCCCACTTTTATTATGTGCACTAGCATATTGGCTTGGCAACTGATGTGTTTCTTTTATAGCATTGCTCTGCATAAAACTGCATGATTCCAACTTATGGTACACCAGAGTTTGATTATATTTAAAAGTCAAACATGGAAGATGTCCATTGTCCACATCAGGGAGGAGGGATAAGCAGCACCATGAATCACTATTCCTTGTACACTTTTATTCCCCAAACTAATTGCTCATTTGCTTAAATAAAAGGCTCCACTATGAGTGCCTGTCATTAGCAAATGAAAGCTGATTACATTTTGTAAGAACGTCAGAACATCTTAAACCTTATATTTCATACCAGAAACCTAAGCTGAAATATTTCCATGTAGTAACACTTCTGATAGAGGAAAAATAATTTAAACAAATAATTAGTCTTGAGAATAAAAGTGTACACAAAAGCATAATTAATGAATTTACTAATTGTTCTTCCCTGCTGTGGACATAGCTCAAAGTTGAATTTTAAGCTCTTGCATAAATATAAACTACTGTACAGGCCACAAAACGGGATGACTCACCATCAGTCATTAATGTTGCCTTAAAGACAAACTCGAACTCTCAGAGAAAATGCATTCACCTAGGCAGACATCATTTTGAAAATAAAGCAAGTTTTCGATGATAAACTGGTCTTTGAGTCTTTGGGAAAAAAACACACACACGAGAGATTTGCAAGTTTTAATACCCTATGTAAATATCAGACAGGCAACATTTACCTTACTCAAAATTCCCCATTACCTGAATAGGAATGAATTTGGTCTGTCCTGACCATGTAGTCAAACGTGTCTACCCTCCCTCTCTATCCCATCCCTTTTTTGAAATGGAAGTAAAATGTGAACTGCGGTGCCTTTTGTCTGTGATATTCTCTATATGTGATGAAGGCAGCTTCTTTCTTCTCCTCCCTATCCTCCTTTTCTTCATCTTCATCTTTCTTCCTGCTTTAATTCCCACATAAGTAGTGTTTTCTGGATTTGCCTAGAAGGCTACAATGTATAGATTGTAAAATAGAAATTGTTGTCATTTTCTCAGTCTGGGAACAAAAGTAGGAGAAGGCAATGGAGAGATACTCCAGTTAAATTCCTAGCAGAACTGTTGTATATTTTCTAAGAACAACAACAAAAACTTGTATGATGGTTATTTTTTAAATATGGCTCCAAAAGATTCTTATTTCTAATTGTTATATTTTATGTTAAGAAACACCAGAGCAATCATCTATAAGCAATGCACTTCAAGGCAAACCTACTTACATATACAATTGCTCACTCATATCTGCGACTTTGACATCTTAAAGGACTCCACTTTGACATCAACCCACAAAATGGAACATCCAGACACTTATCATCACATTGTGGATTTTTCTTTCCTCTAATCTAAACTTTATATGTAATAAACTGATCTATAATATTATAGTCTAATCTTTGTTTTTTTGTTTGTTTGTTTTTGAGACAGAGTCTCACCCTGTCACCCAGGTTGGAGTGCAGTGGCGCGATCTCAGCTCACTGCAGCCTCCACCTCTTGGGTTCCAGTGATCCTTGTGCCTCAGCCTCCAGAGTAGCTGGGACTACAGGCGTGCGCCACCACACCTGGCTAATTTTTGTATTTTTAGTAGAGACAGGGTTTTGCCATGTTAGGCAAGCTGGTCTCAGACTCCTGGCCTCCAGTGATCCACCCGCTTTGGCCTCCCAAAGTGCTAGAATTACAGGTGGGAGCCACCGAGCCCAGCCTTATGGTCTGATCCTAATAGGGAAGGTTGCAAATAACAAGAGGCCCTGGGATTCTAGAAGTGGTTTAGGAAGTGTAGGGATGGCATATTCTGGGGGCAGAAACAGGAAATGAATGGTCTAAAAAGGAGTTCAACTACTAAACATTATTTGAAAACACTGCTTTGTGAGATTTCACTGGGTAGGAGTGTGAAGGCTGTAGAGTAGCAGGGAATGAGAGGAGGGGACAGGGTGGTGGGCAGGAAGTGCCTCTTCTCTCTCCAGCCAGGGCAAATCTCCATGTTGTCTTAGGCTACCGTGGTCTGGTTCCACGAGGCCGGGGCAGGGAAGTACAATGTAGTAATGTAATTTGGGGGCTTCATGAAGGGCCTGCTCTCCCCACCAGCAGGAGGTTTAGATTAAAAAGTTTATTCACCTCTCCCGCTTCTCCCATTGACCCAGAGCAGAGAAGGGAGGCAGGGAAGGGCTAGGGGAGGGAACTGAGGAGAAGGAAGTGCTGTTGCTTAGGTCTTTACCAGTGACAGTGTCAATGAGGTCAGGATCTCTTCCATTTTGTTTGTCCAGACAGTACAGTTCTGGTGATTTTGGTAACTTCAGCAGAAATGAGGGCCTGCACGATGTGCATGGGAGGAGGCAGGGCAGGGGAGGAAGAGGGCGGTGGGGGGGATGGGATCTGGCTTTGAGGGGACAAAGGACACAGAAAGGAGACGGGAGAGACAGGCAAGCCAGGGTATTTTTCCATCTTTACATTTTGCTCGGGGCCATCCAAGTCCACCAGTGCAAGCCCCAGTTCCCCTGAGATGTGCTGGAGAGCAAATTTCTACAGGCAGAAAATCTAAGCACAGAGGGCTCCTCTCAGCCGCGCGCAGCTGGGAGCGCTCCTGCCGCAGAGGTGCCCTGTGGGAGGAAGATGTCCTGGGGGCTCTGACCATCTGCCTCAAAGCCAGTGTGGGGGCTGCCTTTGCTGCTCTCTGATGGTTCCCGTACTCAGGATCCCAGAACAATGGCTGGGTGCCCAGGCTTCCTGCCTCTTGCCTCCCTTCGGATCCTGGCTTCGGTCATCTTTCACGTGTGTGACCTTGGAACACAGTTATTTGACCTCTTTGCATCTCAATTTCCTTCTCTGTAAAGTGGGGGTAACCATAGGACGTGCCCTATAGACCTGCTATGAAGATTAAATGAGGTAATCAATAGAAAGCGCTAGAAGAGTGTCGGGTACCACGTAACTATCGTAAATGTTAGCTAAAATCCCAAATCCCGACTGCCTTCTCCTCCAAAGAGCGCAAAATTCGCCCTAGTATCCAAGTGAAGAACGAATCAGAACTGCTTTGATTTTTTTTTTTTTTTTCCTGGAATGGTTTCCAGAATGATTTGGCTTCTAGAGAGGGAATTATAAGGCAGCTGAACTTCTCTGGTTCTGTCTTCGACTCATTATCGTGCAGGAGTAACACAGGTTAATCGCATAGCTAATTAAGAGATAACATTAATGGAATCTGAGTTGGTGCCCTGATAAAGCCGAGCCCTGGCAGATAAATGCTGAGGTGGAGCCAAGCCATTTATTTGAGGAGCAGCAGGGCTCCTATCAGGGCACCAACTCTGCTTCCATTAAAGTTATTGATATTACACCCCAATCTACAACTGTAAGAAAATTCAATGTGTCTTTTTTTCTGTTTCTGTTTTCAGAGGCAGTTCAGCATTTGCCATGCTGGCTGAACCAATGCAGCAGAAGCTAGGTGATATAGCTGCTTTTATTGAACAACACACTTAATAATGAATTAACAAATAAATGAATGAATGAACATTAAAGAAATTCATTCACAGCAAACACCACTGCAATTAATATGCCGCCATTTGCAGGGGGCTGTCGACAGGGCATCTAGCAGAGCAGAGCCCTCTCTGGATTGATCAGTGTTTTTCTTTTTTTTTTTTTTTTTCCAGGGCTCTGCCTTAGAGCAAATCAATGAAGAACCTAAAGTACCATTTCTATGTTTCTCTCTGTCTCCTTCTAGTTAACTTGATGAAACGGTTTTGGAGAATTCCTACCCTATTTGCTGTAATAACTTCTCTCATGGCTTTTTTAATTGTTTTTTTTTTTTTACCTTTCTCAGGGAATAATGATCAATTACTGCATTCAGCTGGCTGATGGCTGCCAAATTCTATTTGACACAATGCAGCTGTGATTTAAAGGAAGAGTCATGGTGCTAACTACGTGGCTGCTTCCTGAGGAACAATGGAGATTGGACTGTACCCTCTGTGATGGTGTGGGCTTTAGTATCCCGCAATTAGGCAAGTGCATTTCACCGAGAGCCAAAGATAGTCTCAAAGAGAACCAGATGCTATCATCTCTGGCCATGGATCTGGGGACATCTTCACCATCTACATCCTCACAGTCTTGCACACAGGCTGCTGATGCCGCTTGTCTCTACTCCCTGAAAGCCCCCACACAGGCAAATTCCCTTCAGAGTCAACAAACTTCAACAAAGGCCTTCACCAGGCTGAGGGGAGTCAGCCACTGAAGAAATGAGACTTCACTTGGCATTCCTGTGCTGAGAATGTTAAATACCAATTCCAGAATGAGAAGTAAACACCGGGGCTGTCTGAGAATCACGAAGCAGTACCACACAAGCTCATCCACGGTACAGGCGTAACGGTAAGTTGGTCAGAACTGCGTCCGGAGAGCCACTCTGCCACTTGTATAAACCTTGAACTCTCGGAGGCTTGGGAGAATGTGTGCCTAAAACACAGTGCCTGGAATGGGTAAATGCTGAACACAGGGTAGCTCCTGTTATTATTGCTGTGGTTACTGTGATGGTCATATGCTCTTGTTTTATAGCCCAGGCTTAAGTGAAAGCAAAGCCGAATTCCCAAAGAGTGTCAATTAGGAGGAGAGAAGGAGCTATCCTGTCCCAACTATTAACTCAGATAACAAAAATTCACAGCCAGGTGTGGTGGTTTGTGCCTGTAATCCCAGTACTTTGGGAGGCCGAGGTGGGAGGATCACTTGAGCCCAGGAATTCAGGACCAGCCTGGGCAACATAGTGAGACCCTGTCTCTACAAACAAAAACAAAAACAAAAAACCCACAAAATTAGCTGGGTGTAGCGGCTCCCGCCTGTTGTCTCAGCTACTCAGGAGGTTGAGGCAGGAGGGTTGCTTGAACCCTGGAGGTCAAGGCTGCAGTGAGCCGTGATAGCACTATTGAACTTCAGCCTTGGTGACAGAGAAAGATCTTGTCTCAAGTAAATAAATAACAAAAATTCACTCTAGACAATGTGAGCTTGATATTTTGTATTATGATGTCAAGGAGGAGTGAATTTCAATATAAAGAAAGTTCTGTCATTTTTTTAGCTATATAAATTAAAAATAAGTTGAAAATCCAACATTCACACACTGTGTTCTTCAAAATTCTCATTTACTGAGTCTCAAAAGCAGATATACTCATTTTAGCAATTTGCCAAGTAAATCTGAAAACACCCGAGACATTGAAACTCAAGGGGAAAATTCTTTTTCTCTTGAAATTTTAAGCAGAAATTTTATAATAAGATTATATGTCATAATTGTGTCTGTATATATGAAGGTCTGTCATTAAGCCTTATAAACACATGATTACATGATTTATTTTTATTGCCTCATTAAACTAGTAACTCCTAAGTATATAAATATGTGATAAAATAGTCTATGAAAACTACATGCAAAAGGCCCTCACATTAGGAAAAGGAACTTGCAAAATAAAGAAACTCACAATTAAGAATTAAATCTCTAAAATCTACACACAAAGCAAACCAGAGTTTTATGGAGATGGTGACCTACCATGCCTATGTACTAAAAAGTAAATTCTATTCTGTTCAGTCCTTGATAAATACACACAATTTCCAGGTAGAGCTAACTCTAATTACCGACAAAGTCAATATGAAGTGCGTGCCCAAGAGCACAGAATAGCTTGTGGACATGAGGATTTTCTTGATTTTTTTTTCCAGGGGAAAAAACTTGAGGTTTTTTGTTTTGTTTTTTTGAGACCCAATCTCACTCTGTCGCCCAGACTGGAGTGCAGTGGTGTGATCTCGGCTTACTGCAGCCTCCCCCTCCCAGGTTCAAGCAATTATGTTGCCTCAGCCTCCCGAGTAGCTGGGATTACAGGCACCCACCACCGCACCTGGCTGATTTTTGTATTTTTAGTAGAGACGAGGTTTTACCATGTTGGCCAGGCTGGTCTCAAACTCCTGACCTCAGGTGATCCACCTGCCTTGGCCATTCTAAAGTGCTGGGATTACAGGAGTGAGCAAATCATGAATTTGTGAGCCCCAAACAGGCCAGTTCTTTGTGTGTATGTTTCTCCACATCTCTTTCCATTTAAAGTTATAGCAAGATGCTCTAAAAGAGTGGCTACAGAGGCAAAAAGAAACATCTGACTTCCTAAAAATGTGCAAAACATGTCAGAGTCAAAAGTTAGAAACTTGCTACCTGACCTAGTCCGTCTCGCTGCTAGGAATCAAAGCTTCTATTTTCTGTGGTTCTCTAAAGCCTTTATCATATCCATATTTGCCTTAGTTTTCTGCCTTAGTTCATCTCTCTTTTTCACACCTTGACTTCTACAATATGTTATGCACCATCTGTATTCTTTCACCTAATTCTTTGTGATTCCTTTCAACCCAGTTTTTATTTACTTCATGAGGGCAGAAACAGTTACATTTATTTCTCCCTATTCCCTGAACCAGATGCACAGTCTCTAGCATAGAGAAGGTGTTTCTAAAAGTGTTTATTGAACTGAATTATTGAATGTGGCCCTCTAATCATCACTTTTCATTTCGCGTGTGTGTGTGTGTGTGTGTGTGTGTGTGTCCTCCGGGATTCCTTAATAAAACGGCTCTTGAAAATTATCCTTTCCTAACTCACTGCAAACTCTGACACATCTTTCTTTCAGAGGGTCAACTTCTTCAGCTCTGCTGGGGCCTCAAAATGTCCTCAGTTCCTGTGTGTGGGTCTCTTGTACTTTTCTTTCCCCCATAATTTTTCAGTGAGAAATTGCCTCTTTCTTTGCTCACAAGTCACCTGAGTGGCTTCTGGGCCAACCTTGCTTTCACCTGTGCCTACCATGAGGCTGAACTGGTGAGACACTAAGATCCCAATCTGCTAGGGCCATAGAGGGTTTTAACAGTGATTCACAGGAAATGCCACGGACTCTATGTTTCTGTTCAATGAGGGATGCGTCTTGAGCCTTGGTCCTTGCTAGAAGTTATTCTTCCTACAGAAGGAGCAATGGAGACACATTTTCTCTACAGCATAGTCAGACTAGAGGCCCTCCACAAAGTAGAGGGAAACCACTCTCTACTAATAAGTAACTGGCTGCAGATATTTTAAAGTGAGAAGGACAAATGCTGTTTAGCAATAAATTAGCATAGTCCTTGTTCTTTTTTACACACAAAAAATCACATATACTGTCTAATTATTTTCTGCAACTAATAAGTGCTTCAATCAACTAGAATACGGCCAGAGAAACAGAGCTCACATCACCTCAATGGAGGGAATTTTATATGGGGTACTGGTTATAAAAGTGTTGGAAGAGTTAAGAAAAACAAAACACACATATAAAAAATGGCAGGAAAGCAAATCAGAGATTTACAACAACAGGAAACCTCTAGGACTTGAAGGTTTGAGGGCAGTAGTGGTGTTTCCAGAACCCAGATGCTGTCTGATGGCAAGTAAGGTCACAGAGGGCAGGCCTGCACCAAGGATCTGGGACTGCAAAGGAGATGGCAGGAATGCCACCTGAAGCAGAAAGAGAGGAAAGAAATACCTTAGATTTTCTTCCTCCCCGTCTAAATTACCAGGCTCAGAACCCAGGACTTTGCAATGATTGCAATACAGACTTCTGCAGGCTAAAAACCACGTGGAATGCATTCAAGACGCTTAGAAGCACCTGAACAATTCGAGAAGAAAATAAATCCCAATCAAATCAGAACAATACTCTAGTATTATCCACAACCATCCATGAGGTTTTTTGTTTTGTTTCAATTTGTTTTTTAACTACTCTTTTAATGAAGAATAACTAGAACTTGATAGCAGAATCCCAGTATAGAGTCATGTATGATTTCTTGCATATAATTATATTTCATGATTTACCCCATATAGTTCTCATTTCATAAGTGCAGTCATTTCAGTTAATTTTTTTATTGTCTTCATAAAGTCCAGCATCCACAGATTCTTCCAGGTATTGTTACAGATACTGAGTACAAGGTGGTTCCTTGTTGACCAGTATAGAAATAATATTGGTGCCCAACTTAGGCAAATAGGTTGTGACCTTTCTGACATTTATTTTTGACTAGAAAAGCCACATGTTACACAGCCATAAACACATTTCTCACTTCCTCTTACCTTTTAGCGCAGGTCACCTCTCCGACATTTCATTCCATTAAACAAGACAAATGGAGTTTTTTTTTTTTAATCTCTTGAAAACTCTTATCCAAACTTTCATCAAACTATGAGACATTAGAAAGTTCTTATTCTCCTAGAGAGTACCTTAGGTCTTCTTCCAGTTCCCCTTTCCTTCTCTTACTCTTTTCTCCTGTTCCTTGAACATATTTCTCTCTTCGTAACTAAGTTCCTATCTCGGGCTCCAATTATCTTATGTCTTGACCCTTACTGTTTTCCCTCCAGAAACTTCCTTTTCTTTTCACTAATTCATTAGAAGGGAGTGTCCCCCGTTATCACCCATACCAATCCTACTGATCAGGAGTCCTCCCTCTTCCCATGCCCTGGGATCTCTACCCTACAAAGTTCTTGAAACTTACTCTTTTTACAGCACACAGGGAAAAATATCTCATCCTCTGCAGTGTCAGAGAAAAAACTCTTTTTAAGTTTTTTGAGAAATATTGACAAATCAACTTGTTCATCGTGTTCAATATTTGGAATAAGCAACCTCTATGGCTTTGTTTCAATCCTCATTTCATTTCATGAAATGGAACCTGTTCGCTTTGCAGACTCCCGTAGTATCTTCCCCAAAGTACAAATCAGAATAGCAAATCCAGGTTAAAGTAAGCTCTGTGGCGATGTGGAGCCTCAGACCAGACCCCAGATTCCTCCAAACCCCAACCCTGGTAGCCAAGGAAGGGAAATGCCCGTCATTTCGGGGGCAGGGACCCTCTGCGGAGATTTCTCAGTCTCTGGTCTTAATGAGTTTAACTCTAGAGATGGGCAGCTCCAGCCCCCCCGCTGAGCATAATTACCGTGACGGGGCACCTGGAGAGAGACTGTCACAAAGATAACTGGAGCTCAGGCTATTTAGCGCTTTACAGATGAGAGTAAGGTGGTGACTTGGAAAAATGAGGTCTGGTTCAGATAGGAAGACTGCGATGGTTCATCTTCCTCCCTCCTGTGGAAGCATACACTGTTGTGTTTTTAATTGATGTACGGGAGCCCAGGGCACAAAATGGACTCACGTGAGAAATCACAGGATACCAAGACCGGATGGCACTGGAGGGGTCATCTCGTCTACCCTCAGCCTGCAGGCAGGACTGCTTACAAGCTATCTTGGAAGGAGGGCTCACTGCCCTTTTCATCACTACCTCTGGAGGACCGAACACAGCAGATAACCAAGGGCTACCTGGGCACCAGTGCACACTGCAAAGGACTATTTGTATGTGTTTATTCTGGCTCTCCTTGCTTAAAAGCCATAGTCAGGGTCAGGATCAGGTCCCCAACACGGGCAGCTTAGAGCAGCACACCGAAATGTCAAAAATTCACCGGATGGCATGAATATACTGAAGAATACACAAAGAAAATATATTGAATCATCTTGTGCAAATTCACACCTCACCGAGGTGCTGAATGAGGAGAGTGATCTCTTAACCACGTCAAACTCTTCTTGTGAGTGCAGCAGGATGGGACAGGATTTCTGTTTTCCCCTAAGAAAAAGTTCATGGAGGACCTAAAACAGGGAATGGTGGAAGGGGGATTGGACAGCTGGTCCTGAGGCATCTAGATGCTGACGTCCAGGCTCCTGCAGAAAGGAAGCGCCTAACCATGCAGGTCAGGATGAGGTAGGGGGTTTGGGAACTGCAATCCCATTCTGGCTTTAGGGCCTCCCTTGTCTGTATTAATGTGATAACATGGAGAGGAGAGGTTGTGTTTAGGGCCCGATGTAGGCGAGCCACAGGGTGCAGGCTCCAGGAGCCGGCAGAGAGAACTGTCCCATGGTGCTGGCCAGACTAGAGGACATCTGTCAAGAAGCCTGGGCACATTCCCATGATGCCAGGGCACAAGGGAAAGTTGTAGGGCAAATGGGCCCTGCTCCATGCAAAGAACCGAAGTGGAGATTTCTCTCTGGACTGTCCACACCTGAAGCCACTGGATTTCATATGTCTCTGAAGCCTCTAGAGCAGATGAGGAACCCCTCCTCTTGGCCAGAGATTCACAAACTATGACTCATGGGCCAAATCTAGCCTGTGGCCTGTTTTTGGACAGCCCAAAACCAAGAATGTTTTTATATTTTTAAAGAGTTGAAAAGAAGAAAGATATGCAACACAGACCATATCTGGCTCACAAAGCCTACGTTATTTACTCTCTGGCCCTTTACAGAAAGAGTTTACCAACCCCCATCTAGGTCACTGATTCTCAAATTTCCATGTTCATAAAAACCACTTAGGGCACTTATTAAATCTGCAGATCACGCCACCCAATATCTGAGTCAGTAGATCTTGGACTGGGCCTCCCATATCTGCATTCTAAGAACTACAGAAGCTAATTCTAATGTAGGTGAAGCCTAAGAGAACCTTAGCAATATTCCCTTTCAACTAATCACTAAGTCTGTATTTTATAATTTCTATGTAGCCAGTACCCTACTGAGTGTGGTGGGAGACACGATTTGTGGATGATCACTCCACTCCATCACAGAATGCGCAATCTTATGTGGGGAGAGGAAAGTCCTTATATGAGTGATAACTCAGGGCCAAATGGCTTGGGGCCAATTCCACATCAACTGAGAGTTTGGGTGCAGGGCCACTCGGTATCATTGTAGGCACCCTGAAGGCAATCAGTGCATAATGAGTGTTTGAGAAGCAGTAGGCAAGTTTGGGATATGCAGAAGGCTTCACAGACATTTGCAAAGACACAGAGCAGGAAGGGGCTTTGGGGATGATAGCTGTGGAGGTACAGACAGAGAGCAGAATGGCCTGACTGCGAAGCGCTGTCTGGAGGGCAGCACTGCTGGGCTTCCTCTTCACCACAAGAAATACTCAGAAAAGCAGCTTTTCTTCCTTACCTCCTGCTGAAGCCTCGTTAGATCCTAAGCCATGGCAATCATGATTCTATATCTTTCTACCTAAACTGCTTTTGCCACTTTTCACTCTTCCCTCCTTGCATCCACATATCGTCTCTAAATTCTTATCTCATTGAGATTTTTTCATCATGCACTACAAATTTATGCCTTTATTTCTTTGCAAATGTTATTCTTGTAGACTAGATTGTTCTTTCTATATCGCCTTCTTATTTATAGAGAAAATTTTGTCTCGTATCCCAATACCCAATTTAAGCATCATATTCTCCATGAAGTGATACTTTTCCTAACCTTATTCCTTCTAAACAGAGTTCAGTTATTTTTTATTTTGCACCACCCTGGTATCTTGAGCAAGGCAAAAGATAGGGCTTATATTGTATTAGAGCTGTTTGTCTTCATTTCTATCTTCTGAATGAGACTATGACCTCTTTGATATCAAAGACCATGTTTATCCGCCTTCACTTCCTTGGTGCCTATGATAGTGCACACAGCAGTGATCAGTAAACATTTCCTCGGTGAATGATTGAATGATTTATGAGCAGGGCATTTTCAGCTTGGGGAAGCCCCTAAACATCAAAGGAGTATGGCCTTGCTGATGCTATCAACGAGACCCATACAGGTTCTTAAATAGGGGATGATTCCGTTTTAGGTTACTTATAAAGAAAATATGCATGGGAAGTAGGAGTCTAAAGATGATTCGTTGAATAGGTAGGAAGGCTGGAGCTTCTTCCTAGAGGAATATAATCTCATACTTTTATAATAACCCCTTGGCATCCCAGCATCTTTAAATTCAATAAATATCTGCAGAGGAAGATCACAGGTGAGATCTAAGCTAGACACTGTCCCATGTGTATTACACCTTGGCTGGGCCCTGTGCTATTTGCTTACCTGAGATTTCAGATGGAACAATATGGGAAGAGCTGCTGGTGCCCTGGAAGTTCTAGAAGACTAGAATAAATTAAAAAGTAATAATAATTTTAATATCACCTACACCTCTAATCTCACAAATCTTTTAAAATTAGAACTTAAATCTGCCCACAATAGGATGTGGTCCAGTAACAACTTATTTACCTTAAGGACAAGAGCCAACACTACATGCAGAGAAACTGGAGAAGTTCTGGAGAACAACCAGAAAGTACAAAGACAAAGGAAAACAGGTCTATGGAAGTTCCGTAGAAGATGCTAAGAGGGAAGAGATGTTCTAACAGGCAACATGGGAAATGTCAATGGGCAAATGCCAGTGATGGTTGGGTTTCCAAGCTGCAAAGAGGAGATTCAAAGTAGGTGGAAATGTAGCAATTGTTTTCCAATTGGTGGTTCCAGGATTCTGAGTTTTGTTTGTCAGGGGATGTGAGTATTATTTGGGGGAATATGGCAGAGCCAACTATCTGGACTCCAAGGATATCCAGCCAGGTTTTATATTTTCCTGACTCCTCACATCTTCATGGGACTAAGTGACAAATGCAGGCCAATGGAATGTGAACAGAAGTAGCAGGTGTCACTTTCAGGCGAGATGGTTAACTACCTAATGTGCCTTCCTCATACTCTCTTCTGCTTCTACAGCCACCGGAGAGGCCCTTGATTAAAGTTGGAGATACCTCAAGATGGGAGAAGCCCCATGTCACGGCTTGAAGGAGAGCCACCAGGAAAGCTGCCAGAAGAGACATATCTATATTGGTCTTAGCGTGCAGGAGAAATTAACTTTTATTGGATTAATCCTACAAGATTTGAGGCTGTTCCTTGTAATTTATTAATTCAGGGTAGAAGGCTAGATTTCCAGGAAATTTTCAAGGGGCTACCAAGTCACAGCCTAAATTAGCATTTTAGGCAGGGCATGAGCAGGATAGGAAGAGTCCTGGGTGGTCTTGGGGCAAATAAAAATGTAGGAGAGATCTTGGCCAGCAGTCCTTTTCCGCCATTGATTTTTGCTGGGGGCAGCAGCCTTCGACTCATTGATTTTAGCTGCTGATTAAGTCATGCTCTCCAGCCTGTCAGCAGTCACTTCATTTCCTTTCATCTCATGTTTTCACCTGCTTGAAGCTCCACAACAATCAGGATGTTGATTTCGCAACTGAACGCTCAGAAGGGCTTTAAAAATGGCTCCCATCCCTGCATGGCAGTTTTCAGCCCAGACTCTTCCTCTCTCCTCCAAGACAATTGTTCTCCGGGCTGATGCCAGTTAGGCACAGGAAAACGCTACAGCCAGAGGCAGCTGGTCTTCACAGAGGCTACAGCAGGCCAGAGTTCCATCTGGAGGAAGCTGGAGACCGACTGGGAGTTACCTCAAGACCAAAATGCTCCTTTCTCTTCTGCAGAACGAGCTGTGAAGATACCCAAGACCCAAAGCGAGATTTACAGCAAACAGGAACTAAAGAGCAGATGGCAGGAGGTAGCTCAGATGCCAAAGCAAGCCTCATTGTAGTTGAAGAGGGGGCACAAAACTAGAATCGAATGTGGCCCAGAGTGCTTAGAGTGGGAAAGAAGATTCGAAGCCTCGGGACAGATCTGTACGGAAGAGAGGAGATGGAAATATTCTCCTCACTCACTTGCTCACTCTGTCTCTCTCTTTCTCTCTCCCATCTGTGGTTGCTTAAACAAATAAACAAAACAAGATGGCTGCTGATGGATGACTGTCCCCTGCACACCAGCAGAAACATCTTCATGCTAGGTTTGCTCGGCTAAACACATGCCACAGCTGATCTGTCTGTCAAGCAGGCCGCACACCACTGCGGATCAATCTTCACATGCCAATTATGTAAGGTGGAGTGGGCTGGGAGGGGCATGCATAGGTGAGGGGGGCTTGGTGCAGGGAGGAAATCGCTCTTGGGATTCTTCTCTGTGCCCCTGCTCTCCTCTTTGTCCCTGCTAGGAGAGAGTGAGGGGACAGTGAGGGCGCCTCTCCTCCCAGCACCACACCATCTTATACATAGTGCCCCACTAGGCAATGTTTGGTGCCGCCTCCATCTGCCTCAGAGAAGGGCCAACAGAATCCAAACATGAGAACTTAGGACAGACAGAAGATTGGTTCCTGTCTGTGGCAGATGCAAATTCTGTCACCAGGCTGGGGAAAAGCTGGCCACTGTGCATTCTTGTTAGGATTTCTTTTTCTTTTTCTTTTTCTTTTTTTTCCAGACGGAGTCTTGCTCTTATCACCTAGTCTGAAGTGCAATGGTAGGGTCTTGGCTCACTGCAACCTCCACCTCCTGGATTCAAGTGATTCCCCTGCCTCAGCCTCCCAAGTAGTTGGTATTACAGCCGCCCGCCACCACCCCCGGCTAATTTTCTATTTTTAGTAGAGACAGGATTTCTCCATGTTGGCCAGGCTGGTCTTGAACTCCTGACCTCAGGTGATCTGCCCACTTCGGCTTCCCAAAGTGCTGGGATTACAGACACGAGCCACTGTGCCCAGCCTTTGTTAGGATTTCTGACAGGGATACAGATTCGTTTTGTGCCCTCTCTTTTCTTCTTCCCTATGTTAATAGGCACACCAGAAGCTTAACTCCCGTCCTCAAGGAGGTCAACTCCCTTGGCAGCCGAGCCCCAGATATACTGATGGTGGTGTGGGTAGGGGAGTGGCCAGCTTAGCACGTGTGTGTGTGCGTGCGCACGTGTGCATGCATGTGTGTGGTGTTTAGTCAACACATCTTCTCAAGTTTTTGTTACCAGTTCAAGTAGCCGTCTGAGGGGCTCCCAGGGAAAGCTGGCAGGACCTAGCACATAAGAGAAGCCCCAGTGTCTAGATGGCAGTGTATGGAATGAAAAGCTCGTGGAAGGCCTGGGTTATTCTCCTGAGCCCACAGAGCAGCACACTCAATGCATTTCTAAGATTCTTGTCTTCTCCTCTCCAAACCAAAGCCGCATTGCAACGGCAGAGGTCCTCTTGTCCTTCCCAAAAAACTCAACTCTTCTTTCCTCTCCGTAAGCATTAGTTCATGCATCGTACTTACCTGCAGGTCAGAGTCTAGCCTGCTCTCCCTTCATAATCTCTTCCATCACCTTAGCCAGAGGGACCTCTTCCTTCCCTCTATGGACTTTATTGTCTGAATATCTCATAGAATTCTGCTGCACACGATATGGTTTGTGAACGCCACTAGATAATTAGTCCAGTGAGTTCAAGTCTCTGTTTTGCACGTTTTGGTGTTTCTGCACAGTGCCAATAATAGTGCTATTCAACTACTGGGCTTGAAATATATATTCACTAAAATGAGGGAGTTCTCAGGAAGTGGCAACTTGAAGATTTGCCCCTGCAAAGTATATGCCTCAGAAAAAAATACTAGTAACAAAGACCCTTACATGTGTGTCACACTCCCTGCCTTCAAAGCTTCCTCAAGAACCAGGAAGTCCCATTGACTGATCAGTTTCACAGTGCTTCCCTGGCCATTGCCTTCCTGCTGTGAAGCCACTGGAAACTTCCCTCATTTGCTATTATTTGTTACGGGCCCCAAAGTCAGAATCACTCATTGCTAAGTTTTGGTTTTCAGGCTCATGCAGAAGCATTTTCATTTGTGTCCTTTTTCATCTGACTCTTTAAACTAATCCTTCTTGACTTCAGATCTTTGCACAAACCTCCCTTGTCATCATCGGGGAGCTCTGGGCCCAGAGCAAAGGTAGGAGGCAAAAAGCCCCAAATCTGCACGTTTTATTTCATTGGTACATGTATTTAATCCATCTGCAAACTATTCATTGGATAGCATTGTAGGCTTCTCTCTCTGGGAACACTAAGGTATGTGTATTCAACAGTGGAAAATAAACATAAGATTTTATTACAAAGTGCCACTGCCGCTCCTGGCATGAGTAATTTGTGCACCTGCATTTTTAAAATGTTTCAAAGTTTTTCCCCTTGGTGGATTCCGTGGTAACACACATTAGCTTCCTGGCTGTCACAGCCTGGTTCTTGTAGGCCCCTGTGACTTCTGCCCATGCGATCCAGACGTCATTGTTTTCAGAGCAGATAGCAAACAAATGTGATGACTGCCCCTGTCTGTAAGCCTTTGAGAGTGCAGGTTCCTCTTTTGTCATGATAAATGCCTTCCTCCCAAGAATGAGCAAAGCTATGGAGTGGCTTAATCCCAAATCCCAAGAGGTAAAGGACAGATTATCAAGGGAGTAATAAAAGTCCGGCTTTATCCCCAAAAGACATGGGGATGGTTTTAGAGACAAAAGCTGAGTTGATCCCTTCTGCCATGCTCTTTGCCTTGTAGTCTGCTGTTTCTTAAGCACAGAAACCAAGTCACTTGCAGCTCCTCACTGAGGTTCTCCAGCAAATCGGGCAACCCAGTATGATCCAGTCGGAACTGAGATGCCCCGTTAGTGATGGAACCTGGCTCCAGGGAGCTTCAGGTTTGGAGAATGGTATGCAGGCATTGGAAGGGGAGTGCACTATTCCTTGGAATGGGACACAGCATCTTGGCTTTCCTTTATCTTTTCCTTTCTCTCTCTCTCTTTTTTTCCCCATGATTCTGATTTTTGCAGGTGTCTAAAGTCAGCTTTGTGTGCACATTGCTAACTAAACAATTTCCCCTGTGATCTCTGTAATCTCCTGGAAATGTTCATTGATTCCTTCCAATGTCCCCCACAACAGCCCAGAAGGCTGGCAATTTCAAGTCATCTTAGGCATGTTACTACTTTCTTAAAGTCATATTACAGCATATTGCACACTTCTCCCTCAAACAGTGGGTCTCAGAGGAAGATGATAATGACCCACTGCTACATCAACTGGATCATTAGAGTTTCTGTCTCTCTAAGCAACATCAGGCAGATAACTTGATCTAAAGAATATGTATCTGTCCAATGCTGCAAATGGAGACAGAGAGAGCTCCACTGATAGAATCGCTGGGTGTGAAATCTTCATTGTTCAGTGTGATCGAGAGCAATGGAATGCTTGTTTCATTTAAATAATACTGAGTTTTCCAACACTACACACCATCTGCCTTGGGAGCTGCCTGGCCCAGGCAAAGAATTTAATGTATGTGGCATTTTGAGTGGTTTAAATGCAAGTTTGTTCTGGTTTTAGTCCAAGGGGTGGTGGTGAAGTAGTAGGCAGTGTTTTCACTGCTGAGGCTCAAATTCTTCATTCTTGCTGTAGATGAGGCCTTCGTTGGCCAACTGTCCATCTCTGAGCTTGAGACTCCAGGAAAATAATTTCTCCAAGAATATAATTTCTTTTTCTGGGAGAACAGGAAGAATCTTGCTTTGATATGCTCTGTGATTTTGTATACCAATACTTATAGTCAAGTCCCAAGTTTAAATTCGGGGAAACATTTCTCAAAGAATCCCCTAAAACTTTTGAACCAGGTTCTCTGGTTAGTTCTGCCTTCCACAGATGTATGGACCATTGTCTAAAAGGAAAGACTCTTTGAATTGTAACTAAAACCAAATATAAAATGCACACACGTGCACGCGCACACACACACACGAGTTTATTTGGAGAGAAATCAAAGACTTATTTTGACAGAGACCGCTTGTGCCCAGGTTACTTGTGAATGTTATTTTGTGTAAAGAATACTACAAGCAGACTGGGTAACAACACAGGAAGTAAGTGCCACATTCAGCCATTCAGCTGTGTTGTATAGTGAGTAGCATTTGATAAATATACCTTGTCTTGGATTCAACATTGCTTAGGCTCTGTCTACAGTTTTAGGCAAAGAAACTATTTGGACTAATTATTTCAACAAACCAGGGTAAGGATACTGTATCAGTATAAGAAACTCTAACTGTTCAAATTTACAACCCTACAATTTCAGCACCTTAACAGAATAATGGTCTATTGTTGCTCCCACCACTGTTTTAATATGAGTTGGGGGTAGTGTAAGGCTCTGCATCATGAAGTCATTCAGGGATCCAGGCTTCTTCCATCTTTTGTCACCTCCATCTTTACCATGCAGTCACCAAGATCACCACAGAAAACTAGGAGAGAAATAGAATGTGGAACCTGTACACTCACTCCTACTGTCTTGGTCCCAAAGACTGTCCTCAATACAAAAGGACTGAAAATGTAATCTGGGGCCAGTCTTTGCCACAGATGCCATTGCCTTCATTATCTAGATAGTTCATGTGAAAATATCCAGCTGCAATCACAGGGAATTGTTCCAGCTCTCTCCATCTCATTGTGTCTTGGAGCTGGTGGAAGGAACACTTACCGAGCCCCCTTCCTGAGGTGTTTCTTAGTAAGTGCTAAGACAGTGTCCTCCACAAGAGCGATGGCCTCATGGTGAGTGGTTGTGAACGGAGCTGATGATGTCACCATGGCATTTATGCCTGAGGTGTTCTTCTAGCAGTTTCAGTGACTCCAGTCTGGTTTAGTTATTCTTTAGAGTAGCAGGACTTCTTTCATTTGCAACTTGAAAAAAAAATATAATAATATCAAAATTAGGCCATAAATATTGTTTTATTATATTGAAATAATAAATAAGTTAGTAAATCCTAACATAAAAATTTTATAATAAATTATTAAATTATTATTTTCTAATTACAAATTAGTAAAATTTATAATAAACGAATTTATAATCAATTATAATTTATAATAAATTCTAAATTATAAATTTCTTAAATTTGTTACACAATAGTATACATTTGTTATATAATACCTTTATATTACTTACACTAATTTATTATTTACCATAATTTATTATACAGTATTTATAAATTTAATTTATACTAACATAAAATATTTTATTCTAGTGTTAAAGGTGCTGTGTTCTGAATTTATAGCCACATGCAGTACCAAATTCATTCTCATTGCTCACTGTGTAAGCATTTGGACTTGCCTCTGACTTATCTGCTCCTAACACAATACTTCTGACCTACTGGACCTACATTGTCAAAAATGTTAATAATTTTTTTTCAGTCATTCTGAAATATTTCTTATATGTGTGACTTGCCCTATTTTAAAATTGTAATAGAAAACAATAGAACAATGGGATTACTTCAAAAATTTTGCTAAAGGTTATGTGAGCCACTTGGAGTAGAAGCTACCTCATTGCGTTTATATGCATCCACTCCCTTGTGCCAGAGATAAATTTGCTGTAGTATTTGTCTCTATTCTAAGTGTGCTATACAGACAGGGGCCTACTCCTCAGGAGAATAACCAAGCCAAGGATGTCATGTTCCATCTTTGTGATGAAATGCAGATTGGTTGTTGAAAGGCAAATTCTTCATTTCCAAAAGTTGAATTTAAATGATGCTTTAAAAGATTTTAGCTAATGAAATTTAGGCCCCTTTCCTTCAAAAAAGAGGAATTTAAGAAAATGCTCTGGAACCTAGCCAGAGTATTTAATTTGGTTTCAAAATGCATACATTTTCTTTTACTTCATGATCTCGCCTTATAGTATTTTGTTATCTAGAGGCTTGCAGACAAATGTCAATAGCCTTGTTGAGTTCAGCATTACTGCCTGCTTGGTTTGTCTGATTTATTTCTGTGCCTCGTGGTTAGTTAAGCATAACCTGTGTGGTTTCTGGCTGTTCCAATAGTGAAAAGCTGTATGCACCAGGAATGGCGCTGCCACTCTGTACACTGCGGGTGAGCTCATCATCACTCCTCCTCTATTTGCAGCCCTTTTCTTCATCTTCTTTGAAATAATTTGTGCAAGAAGGGACGACAGAGATGCCCTCTTCCTCTCCAATATTTCTATCAGTTGAGGCTGATTTTTCAGTCTGGACTCTGCTTAGGAGGTTTTAGGTTTTGAGGGGGTTTAAAGATTCTTCCAGGACTCACCAACTAGTCCTGAAAGACTTTAGTTTGGGGAAACCTCTTCCATCAGTTCCTCGCAAATGTCCAAGCAGGAAAATCTCACTTGACTCCCTTATTTCTGTTCCCCTGGCTCCGATGAGTCACTGTGGAGTTGGGTTGCTGTTATGGACTGGCCAAGGAGAATTGAATGAATGAAACCCTGTAACTACATTCAATAGAGCTGCTCTCAAATAACCAAAAGCTCTTATTGGAGAGGTAGCCATGTGCAAAGGCAGATTCTGCTTCCTGAAGCTGCCAGACCTTTAGGAAGATGCAACAAATGCAGTGACCTAGGAGAGACAGTCACTTTCTTTCCTATGTGGTGCTGGAGAGGCAGGCATCACATCTAACACATTCCAAGTTGTTTTGCTATAAACTCCAGTGTGGCTTTGGAAAATTTAATTTCAACCTGTCCCACACATTCCTCACCCTCAAGACTATGAGTGGAGAAACTGAACCCATGGATTTATGGTGATGATGGTTGAGGTAGAACAGGCTGACAAAGGTAGTTCCTGCATGTCCAGGTCTCCTCAATGCTGAGGAAGGCAGATGAAGCGTTCGTTAAACTAATGCGGTGGCCTCCAGTGCACCCACCAGCCCATGCCATGGTTCTGCATAAATGCCCATGGGCAGACAGGCAGCAGTGATCCAGACACCGAAGGATGGCGCTCTCTCAAAGTGACATTGTGTGGCTCACCCTGGATGTGAACTTAGATGAGGAAAAAAACCTGAATGACATTCAAACCTGAAGTGATTCCACTTCATCATTTTGTACACATACATTCATGATGTGCTATATGTTATATATAATTTACTAAAGCATGCTTTTAAAAATAGATTTGAGGAGCATGGAGACCCCAGAAGTGTATGTTATTGTACTGGGCTTGAGTTTCTCTTTCCCTCCCACAGGGGACCTCTGAGGGTCTATTTGAGGGCATGAATATGGAAAATTCAGCTCCAGCTCCTCCACCCCACTCCCTGAACAGCACTGCAGAACTGTGCTAAGCTCTTGTGGTTTGGAAAGAACAGATGCAAGAGACATAGTAAGTATAAAAGGAATTTGGGGAATGGGTCCTAAGAATCACCGTGTTTCCTATCACTCTCAGAAAATGCATCTATTTTCAGGGGGTACTGTACATCTGTGTGGCTCCAAACCACCAATTATTTTTCCAAGCAACATAATAACAGCTTTCTTCTGAAAATGCCAAACACTGAAATGAAATACAGCTTCAGAAATTTTCACTTAAGTTGATTTGTTCCAATTACTCAGACCTGCTTTGCATCCCTGCCCCCCAATACATAAAAGGCAAGTTCTGTTTTTATCATCCTGTTCACTTTTTCCAGATAAAGAGACAGGAAAGAAGAAGGTAGGAAGGAAGAAAGGCAGGGAGGAAGGAAGGGAGGGAGGGAAGGAAGAAAGGATGGAGGTAGAGACAGAAAGAAACCACCTGAATTCTACATATCCTATTAGAATACAACCACCCAGGACAGGAAATATAATTGAAGAAGGCAAAGAGAATACTGTCCCAGGGTATATCTGCACCCCTTTGTCTGTTTGGGTGCTGAAAGGTCACAGATATCACTGGCCTTCCTGTTGAGCCACTCTGAATGTAATCTGTTGGGTTTGGTTTGCTGAATGTATATGCACGTCAAAGATTGTGAGCATGGATTATTTATAAGATGTTCACTTCCAATTAGTGCGGCTTAAAACATGAGCTTCAACTTGGCACGCAGCAGCTGCAGCAGCCTATTCTGAGAAGGTTGGACAGGTCTGGGGGTAAGCAAGCCTCTTGCTGAGTAATGGTGTGAGCCAGTGGTTAAGGTAGCATTTGGGAACAGCCCTGTTTTGAGACAGATTCTTATTTCAGATAAACAGTCCTGTAAGTTACATGACAAAATACATATAAGGGTACATTTTCCAGGGGCCGCCCGGGAAGCAATGCAGACAGGCCCAGAGACTGTTAGGTCATTTTGACCCATTACCCCTTAAGTACTCACTTGGCAAATAGATGGAGTCTCATTTAGGACCCATGTCTGCCTTGGTGGAAACCCCATTTTGTACCTTGATGGAGACTCACAGATAGTGGCTTCTAAATTCCAAGATCTGGTATGAAGCAATAGCTTCTGGGAAAATCAGTTTAATTTACCTATTTTTTTAACCAAATCTAATTAACCAAATTTAATTAACCCATTTGCTGAGGTTAATGAAACCCTTGTTAATCTGACTCAGAAGGAGGCTAGAAAGAAGGGCCTTTTAGGCTGAGATTCCTAATAGGCTCCATGCCCCAGGGAGTCATGAACCCATCAGAGACAGGGCACCAGGTGCCTGCTCTGAGGCTGCTGACTCTGTCCTGGAAGGCCGCAAGGGGCCAATGTGAACAGAGACCAGGATCAGAAGTGTGGCCAGCACTCTAGTCTCTCCTGAAGTTATTCAAAACCCAACTTTGTTATTTAGTCTAAAACAGAGTGGACTTCCAGAATCCTGACATGTTACACCGAAATTGCAGCCGGCCACTCCAACACTGAACAGAAATGATTTGGGGATGATGTACACCGTCAATTGGCCGACCTGCTGCTCCATGTTACCGGGGGCCTCCTTCTCAGTCAATGGTATTGGCGAGGCAGCCATAAAGACCCAAAGCTATGATTCTCTTGCCTGAAGTTTAGTGTCAGTGCAGTGAACTGACAAGCTCAGCCTGTTTTGTAGTTGCCAGGAGTCACTGTTATAAACTCCCCTTCATCTGGCATTGGCCAAAAGCCCCGTCAGCTGACTCAGCCGAGGTGGTTTGAATATCATGAAAGTGGGTGCCCTTTCCTCCCTTGCAATGGTGTTTCCTTAGCAGTTCTTTACCCTGGCTGTGTTTTCTGACCCTTCAGGGACAGTTATCATGCTAAGCCTGTCCTTGTCTGGAGGGTGGTTCATTTATTTCCTGAATGCAAAGCTTGTGCTCAGGAGGTAAAGAATGGACAAAACCTCTGCAGACATACAGAGAGAAGAGGCTAAATAGGCACTCTGCAGTCAGAGAACATTCTGTCAGGACACAGAGGAGCTTGAGAGCTCCAGAGGGCACAGTATCAGGAAACCATGGAGGTCTTTTCTTCTCGACTCAAAAGATGGTGAGATCAGCTCAGGACTGGCCTGGCCAAGTGAAAAGATTTGGAGACATCACACATTGCTGCATGCAATGAGCTCAAAATCTAAGGTTGGAAGAGAAGGGGTTCACAGCGGCATGAGATGCACTGCCTCACACACTGAAAGCTGTTGCTTCCAATCAGACCCTCCATGTCGGTGACCTTGAGGTAAAAGGGCAGAAATACAAAGTGAAGCATTTCTACTGCTTGAAAGGAATACATTTAGCAAGCCCCTACCTCCTTCGATCTTTTGTAGGAAGACTGTGCCAAATGCTAGATGAACAATTTTATTCCTGATCCACCAAAAGGGAAGGAAAAAAAGCAACTGAAGCTTATAGGAAGGATTTCTGCAGAACAACGTCAGTGGGAAAACATTGTAACAAGACTTGGATCAGATTTACAACAGGAGCAGAGCTTTTTCTTTATTGATTATTTTAAGTCTTTTTCCAAGAATTTTCCTGGGACTTCAGAAAAACGCAATGGAAGACATTACTTATTTGTTTATGGGTGGAGATGGCACTTTTTCTAAGAAATATATATATATATACACACACACGTATTTTTCTAAGTAATATATATACACATATATTTCTAAGTAATATATATATTTCTCTATATAAATTTATATTAAAAATTCATGTATATACTTTTAATAATATGGGTGGAGATGGCACTTTCTTTTTCTAAGAAATATATATATTTCTAAGTACTATATAGCTGTGTCCATATATATACCTATATAGTACTATATATACTTATATAAGTATATATTACATACATTATTTACTTAGAAATTTGTATACATATAAATTAGAAATTTGTATACATATAAATTTCTAAGTAATATATTACTTAGAAATACAATTAATTATATATAATTATATAAATTTCTAAGTAATATATTACTTAGAAATACAATTAATTATATATAATTATATAAATTTCTAAGTAACATATATTACTTAGAAATATACATATTACTTAGAAATATATATGACACCAAACAGAATATATAATATGTAATGTATAAATATATAAATTTAATATATAAAATTATATGTTTATATGTAGTGTGTGTGTGTGTATATATATATACACACACACACACACAAACACAGAATTTGGCATTACTTAGCATGGAAAATAAAATATTTTTGGGGTGTTTTCCTAAAAATGGCCTAGTCTTTCAAATATAAAACATCCTTTTCTTAAAATGTCTTAAGTTTTAGCCATCTCCCTCATTCTTTTCCAGATAAATGCTTCCAAATAACTTAGTCCTCAACCCGAAGCCAAAGTGATTTTGGTGTACCAGGACTGAAATACTTCTGTGTTCACAACTGAATGGATAAAGGGGCACTCCTTGTGGCTCCTCATTTTATGTCCCCTAGAGGGTCAGTAAGGCCAAGAATTGGTTTGTGGAACAAATATTCATTACTACGATCGGGGATGAAAAAGAGTACATGCCATGGATTTTGCTCTCGGGAGTGATTGGTTCAGCCAGTGAAATAAGACCAACACGCACGGAAGGGTTGATGATGCTAGAATCTCCCACACTTTGCCAGTCACAGGGAAGTCAAATCAGTATTGACTTTGTTATTCAAATCAGCACCAGACTGGTCACTTTTAGAAGTGACACCACGGGAGGCAATTAAACCCAGGAAAATGCTGAGCACTAGAATGACCATGCAGGAAGGGGCCTTAGAGATAGATCCTGTATGTCTTCACCTGACGGTGCCAGGGCCAGAACAGAGGCCTGCAAGGGTAAGAGCAAGCTCAGCACCACAGAACTTGTAAGTAACAGAGCCAGGCTCAAGTGCACGCTTCCTAACTCCAATTTCAACACTCCCATTCCAGGTGAGAGTGAAAAGTATTTTCCCCTCGGCCTTCCCTGGTGATATTCCGCTATGCACCAGCAGAGCATGAGGGTATGAGAGAAGATGCACATCCTAACCCCAGCTTTGCTGCTGACTAGCCATGTGTGTTTGAGCAACTCACAAAACTTCTCCAGATTTCAGACTTATCTGTAAAATAAAGTCATTAGATTTGTCCATTGCTCTCCATAGTTCACCAAAGTGCCCCTCAGAGGAGAGTGGAATGGATGATGTTTAGGGTAGAAGCTTGGAGATGTGGCAATAAGTGACCTTGTGCAAGTGACAAATGCACTCAAAATATTGGAATTTGTCTGTCTTAATAATTTGTGTGACTTCTACATTTTACTTAGTAATATATCTGTGTTTGCTTTCAGGTGAAAATACTGTTTGAAATGTCTTACCATCCATGAAACTTGGTTCACCAAAGAGGGCCTGTTTTCCCTGAGGTACAAGGACTAGAAGGTTTTCTGAGGCCACGCCCAGCCCCCATTCATTGATTTCATGTCTTATGTTTGTGTTTTTTATTTTATCACACCTTCCTATTCCTGGTTCCCAGAATGTAAGTAGTTCTCCCTCCACAATGTTCAATGGTACTCAATAATGTCCGGCTATGTGAAGATGGAAAGGTGAGGGAAAATTAGCTCCATAAGCAGAGTCTAGAAAGTTACACAGACATTTAACAGATGGAAACAGGAGGGCTGCCATTCTAGAAAGATATGGGGAGTGCTCATCAGCCTGGCTTCCGTTAGAGGAGATCTACTTTGGTGTCTAGCCAAATTTTGATCCTTTGCCTTAAATCTTTTCTGGAAAGAGATGGGCTATGAATAAATATTTGGATTTAGGAGGAATTAGTTTAAACATCCCTGAAAAATACCACATTACTTTTTCTTCAGATGCAAATCTTTTGAGTACCTAAGAGTGGATTTTCCTCTCTCTGGAGTCAACACCAAAGCCAATGCCTAACTTTGTCTTGGATCTCTGATTGTGGCTCCCATCACCTCTGGAACTGTGGGGTGACTGGGAGTGGAAAGCATAAAGCTGGGGGATGCAAAGAAGGATCGTTCTCACCCAGTCTCTGGGCATTTATCAGCAGAGAGGGAGGTCAGCCAAGTTCCTCATCTGCTACAGCAGCAAAGGCGTTCTCCCCAGTGACTTTTCCAGATGGAAAAGTGCTCTGAGCTTCTGACCATCTCCCAGAGGATAAAGGGAATTTGATGAGGAGAGACTTTTGCTCTTCGAGGCAATTGAGCCTGCATGAACCAAGCTGTTGGTTGGCATCTCCAAGCACCTTGCACATAGTAGGCACATGATAGTGATTTTTTCAGATGCAAAAATCAATACCATTCTTCCACCAAAAAAGAAAAGATGGCAAGTGGCTTATGAAAAAGAACATTCTATTACAGTACAGCATCTCGGCCCAGGTTTTGTGTTCAAGCCTATATTTAGAGAATAACAGATTAACCTAGAAGAGGATGGAATTATTGTGTAACCAAATTATTTCAACTCTGGCTGCATGTTAGAATCACCTGGTAAGCTTTTGAAAAATGCTGATGCCCCACTCGAGAGTAATTGAATCAGAAACTCCGGGGAGAAGCCCAGGCATTGGTATTTATCTGTAATTTCCCAGGTGATTCTGGTGCACAATGAGACTGTGAATGACTCATCTCTCCAGGCAGGTGGAGTGATTTACCCAGGATCCCACCAGGCTGGTGCGGGGCTGGGAAGAGAATCCAGGTCTCCCCATCCAACCCTGTGCTCTTTCCCACACACCACATCGACTCTCCTTTGGCCCTGTGGCCTGTGGGATAACTTGCACTTTTCCACTGGGAATAGGGAGCCGCAGTTGACCCACTAACCCCCTGGAAACAAGTGCCTCGGCACCATGGGAATTTTCCTGGTCCTATTTGTGGAAATACTCCAACCTTGGATGTTTTTCCAGTAAAGGATATTATGAGCAGGGTCCCTTTGGTAACTATCTATAAGCATTATTTGTGAGGCATGGGAAGATTCAGGCCTCAAAATATCCCCTTTGCCTTCAGTTACTTATGCTGCAAGGCATGTTATAAGAATATTTTAGGGGGTTAAGAGATATTAGTTATTAGAATATAAATAAAACTGTGAGTAGCCCCTTCTCTCTTGCTAGTCTAAATGAAGAGTTGAAGGTTTAAGTACCTAGCACAGTGCTTAGCTTTAAGTTTCACAGTACTTACATGGCAACTACCTCTTATTCTTGCTATGTTTGAATAAACCATGCTGGGTCTTATGTACATTCTCTAATTTAATTATCATCCAAAACTTAGGAGGCTGTTTATATCCTTGTATTAAAATGAAGACACTGAGGCTCACATTCTAATAATGATGCCTATAGATTTGAATAAAACTGGAAGCTCCTAATTAGCTTGAACTAACCCCTTCTGCTTTACCTACGAGGCAAATGGGGTCTAGAAAGGTGCTGTGATTTTCTCTGGGAATATGTAACATGTTCAATTGTTTATCAGTGATTCATGTCATAATTAATGTATCAGTTCCTTTCAAAATTAGAAAAGGAAAGGCCTTTGAGTCTCTCCGTTTGGTGTTCAAATCCTGGTCTGATCATTTTCTGGCTGTGAAAAAAGTGACTTAACTTGAAAGAGCCCCACCTTTGGAGGGAAAGGAGGAAGGCAGGGGAAGAAAAAGACTACAGCGGGAGGAAAAGAAAGAGGAAGGAAAAATGCAGAGAAGGAAAAGAAAAAAGAGAAGAGGCAAAGAAGGGAGGGAGAGGACCGTTCTCTACACAAGGCAGAGACAGACGAGACATGATGAGGAAGTGGTTGGTGGTGCCAAGCAACTGAAGGTCAAAGGGTACTTGGTATTGCGTTCTAAAGGGTATTTTCTTGAATCCAAGATTCCAATCAGAAGTCCAGGACCTGCTGCAAGAAGGAGGAGAAGGCTTGAAACTGGAATAAACAGGAGAAAGAGTGTAAGAGTTTCTAAAGAAACAGGGCAGGGGAAGAGCTGAATTTGTTCCAGAGAAATTCAGGGACAAGAAATATGTGAAAAGAAAACTCCAATGTTGGGTCCATGAAGGCTCTGAATGGCTTCCCTATAGGACTGAAGCAAAGGGCATCATAGGAGTCCGAGGCATGAAACAGTATATTCCACCAGAAGAATGTACGACTTTGAAGCACCCCGCCCCCACCCCCCCCCACCCCGCAAAAAAAAAGGTCCATTGTGGACTATAGCTTTTGAAGAAAAAAGAAGGAAAAATTGGTGAAAGTGAATCAAAGGAAGTGATAAATCTGTCAGTGACCCTTTCCTGAAACAAAGCACATGACGCTTAATTAATGCATTTAGCTGCCTGAGCAGAGGAGCCTGGTAGCCAGGCCCACCTCCAGAGCCTCACCTAGTTCTAGAGGTCTTTGAAGATGAAAAGCACTTTTAAGTGCGGACTCGGACGATGACCACGAATGCTGTTAACTCCATGGGGAAAGAAATAAAAACACATATTAAATGTGTTATAATACTTATAAGTGCCCTTTGAAGGCAGTGTCCTCTAAACATAGGAAGACATATGTAAGGAAGTAGAGAAAAATGAGAAGGGGGTGGAGGGACGTGGAGAGGCCAGGGCAGGCCCAGTCGGCGTGCTCTCTAATGCCACACATTGGACAGGGTGACAAAGAAGGCTTTAGGCAGAAGGAGGAGGGAACGGTGGGAGGGAGGACGCTACCAATGTGAAACGTCAAGTGCCGGGAACTGAGAAGAGACAACTAAGGCCACTCGGGGACTGGGCCATGTAAGAAGAAAAGAATTGTGTCACGGTGAGGTAGAAGTCGTTAAATGTCTAGAGAAGGGACATCACCCACATTTAAAGGCATCAAGCACCAAGGCTTTACTACTAGCCTGGGAAAACAGTGAAAGAGGATGTGAACAAATTCTCAAAAAGCAGAATGGCACTCCTGGACGAGAAATTCTGTAGAAGCTGAACGCTGCTCCTCAATGGCCTTTCTCTCCCTGTCTTTCTCTCTCCTGTCTCTGTGTGTCTCTGCTATCTATCCGACATTCATCAAAGTTAGCTGAAATGACAATAGGCAATACTCAAAAATGAGGAAAAGCAAAAAGTGGCATCCAGAACAAAGGTAGGGACTTGTTTACATGAACCGTGTGTATTTGTGTATTTCTTTCTTTTTTTTTTTTTTTTTTTTCCAGTAAGGGAGATTTCTAAGGTAGCAGATGGACCGTTCAAAGACTTAGAAAATGAGGCCAAACAGATGAATAAATGGTGAGAGTAGTGGGTCTTGCTTTTAAATGGAATTTGTAATTTCTTTCTTTTTTTTAAAATTAATATTTTTTTTGAGACAGGGTCTCGCTCTGTTGCCCCAGCTGGAGTGCAGTGATACAATCACGGCTCACTGCAGCCTCAACCTCCTGGGTTCAAGCATTCCTCCTGCCTCAGTCTCCCAAGCAGCTGGGACTATAGACACATGCCACCATGCCCAGCTTTTATTTTCTTGTAGAGACAGGGTCTCACTATATTGCCCAGGATAATTTATTTCTTTTAATTATTTGATTCAAGAACATAAGAGCATATCTGAAGTTTACTCATACATTTGGGGAGACTTTCATGCCATCGGGTTAACCCCGCAGAGGAGGTCAAGAAGAGGCCATGTGGCATGGCAGAAAGAACATGCAAGTGGCAGCCCCAAGCTCCAACTGCTTTTATTTGCTCCTCTGCGGACACTCAGCCTTGGCCTGTTAGCAGATTCTGGGGTTCAATTTTCCCATTTGTGTCAGAACTATGGTATCTCAAAGATTGGACTCAAGAAATCTCTTTTTCTGAATTGGCATATCACCAAGACCTTGTGAATAAAATTTTGGAGCTTTGGCATTTTCATTACCTCCTGATACCTGTTTCAAACAAATATCCTTTCCAGGTATCAGCTTATGAATCTGGGAGAAATAGAATCAGCTGTACTTAAACCTTCCTTCTGCTAACTTTCTGATCAAGACATTGTTGAGTTTGATGCTTCTTTCTAGGCAGCCCCCATATAGTTTCTTGGGACGAAGTATGTTCAAGGCACCTTTCCTATTCTGCCCTAATAAAGTAAGTGGATGGGACCATCTCTCAAGTGTTCCTGGGCCACCTCTTCCTGCGTACCTTGGACACATCCATTGGGAAGGCCTCAGAGCATGGTGAGGCTGAGACCTGGGTGTAGTCTAGGCCCTCTCATGCATCAGCCATGTGGCTGCAGCAGATGTTACTCTTCTTGTGCCTCAGTTTTCTCATTTATGAAACAATCATAATAAGTGTGCTTGAGAGAGCTGTGAGTGTTAGATAAAATAGTACATAAAAAACACTTAGCACTATGTCTGTTTTAGAGTGAAATCAATAAACGTAAACTATTATCATAATGTCATTGTCATTAATACAATTACCAGGAACTTATTACATAATGAGTAGCCACAAATTAAATTCTGCTCACTGCTCTGGTTGTTCATGACTCAGATGTTTTTCCCATCCCCTTTCTGATTCTTACTGCTAGGTAGATTTTTTTTTTAATTAAAATATAACAAGCCAGATATTGTTTAATGATAACAGTTAATTCAGGAGAATTATTTTTTCTCTTTTTTAAACACTTGAATTCATTCCACTTACCTTTATATTGGGGTCCTCAGGGTTAATTAGGAGCAACTTTGTACTTGGATAGTTGGTTAATCACCAAGAAGAATGTTGGAAGAAAGCTACTCATATGCTTTTCATCTTAGCATCCAATTCCCAGGAAACCTGGAAAAAACCATTTTACTTGTCTAAGGCCACCTGCAGTATTAGGTAATTATTAAAGCTGATTGCATATCAGAGCCTAAATACAGTGCTGCAGAACCATGCTCCCCTCACGGCAAATGAATCAGAGATGCCGCCATGTATTTTTGAAGAGTAAATCTTTGTGCTAATTAATTATATTAATATCAACATGTTGATATTGATATAATTAGCACAGTGGATGACATTGATATAATTAGCACAAATATTTACTCTTCAAAAATAAGTGGCAGTGCATATGCATATAATAACCTTAATAATAATACTGAGCGGTTATAGCATCACTTTCTCTGAGGAGTTTACAAAATACATAAATAGCAAATAATTAAAACTCAAACTCCATTGAGAGCTTTGATAACATCATTGAGCAAAGTTGAAGGGGTTTATGCAGTCAGAGTAACCTCATAAATACATCCTGACAGGGGCATTTTTTGCCCAAACAGAAGTGACTCTCCAAGCAGCTATCAGTAGGCCTAAAACTAAGAGATATACCAAATTCTGTAATTGAATTGAAATTGAATAGGGCCCTGTCTCTTTCTTTATTCTGATTCATGTTCAGCTAATCTAAAACCACAATTATTTTATTCTAAAATGAAACAGAATTGGGTGAAAGCAAGGATGTTGGGGTACAAGACAGAAAATATATTCAGGTGTCCTTTTCCCCAGCGTCTTTTTACGTAGAAAGACCATGGGCCTGCTAAATCTATCCAGAGGCCATCTCTCTTTTGTTTGAAAATGTAGACTCCACACCTCATCACATAATTGTATGTGGTACCATGAGAAGAGAGGTGGCATGGTGCCTAATGGTTCCATTGGCACTCTGCTGTCAGGAGCCGATGAGAACCAACTTTCCCACTGTGTTTGTGATGGGAGATATTAATCTCAACCAATTTCTTATTTCTTTATTTCTGAGAACAGGCTAATTGAGTTTCACGTTCTCTTACCATTACAAGTGTATTTACTGCCACCAGCACAGCACATATACACAGAAACACACACATACATATCTGCACATGCAAACAGATAAACATCACACACAAAACAAAACATAACTGTGAGTTCCAATGAGCCCATTGATAAGCATGAAAGATACAGGCCAGAAGACTTTTAAAATATGTTGCATTTACAGAACACTGTGCTTACTGGCAAACATCGGAAAGTCAAATTGGCTTCATGGACTGACAGAAAGAGACATTAGTTATTTTAACCCTCTTTTCCTCTAAGCACTAACTTCTGTAATAGAGCATCCCAGATGTTTTGCTTCTTAGTGCCTCTTTGGATGTGAAGATTGCACAGCAGGAGGCAACATCTGGGGGAGAAAGGAGAGATTGTGTAAGAGACTTAGGATATTGGTGCACACCCGGTTGTGATTCTTGGATATGTTTCAGAGATTTTTTTTAAAAAAGGCAGCCTCCATTGTAATTATCATTTATAATTAATTTCTGGGTGCAATAGCAGAAGAGTATTTCAATATTCCAGTTTTCCAGAGAAAAAGGATTTTTCTTGCCTTTGTGCAGATTTAGAATTTCAGCTGTAAATTGACCTCCTCCTTACCACAATCCGTATTGTTTTGCAACCTCCTAATACATAAAACTGCTTTGGTCCTTCAGTGAAAGGTGTCATTTTTACCATAATGAGAAAAACTAGAAGGGCTCAGCATCTCATGCATTGCTCAGACAGCGCTTGGTTCGGGGGGGGGGGGGGGGTTGAGGTTCAATCCTGATGTTTATGATTGTCTCATTTCATTCTGACATCATAATTGAAACTAATCTCCACTGATTTTTCCCTCACGTTCATTCTTGCTTTCAAGTTTAATCACCCACTACAATTTGGACATAACAGCAGTCGAATGGGTGTTTTCTGAAAGGCACACATTGGAATCATTTTGCATTGTAGCTTCAGTTCATGACGTTTTGCTAAGCAGGTATCCAAAGGCACACACTGAAATCATTTTGCCAGCATACTCTTGCCTTTTAATAGCTTCCTAACAGGGTATCTGAAGAAACACTCTTGAAACATTTTGCCCTCGTAATTTTATGTTGTAATGACATCAAAATGTCATAAAGCAATTACTGTCCCAAGCACAAAATGATCTTTAGAAGTTACTTTCTCCATAGGCTCATTAACTCCTTTCTAGCTTCAATATCTTGATTGTTTAAAAAAATGTTTAATACTAATTGAGAGGCTTCATTTAGAACTGAATACCATTTATCTAGCACAATCTCTCTTTCTCTCTCTGTCTCTCTCTCTCCCCTCCCTCAACCAAGTTGGACTAAGCTGACAGAACCCTATATTTACAGATACACACACACTTTCTGACCACTTCAGTTAAGATTCTAAGTGGAACTGAGCTGGCACAAAGCAAAAATCAGCATAGTGGATTGCTTTGGAGTCAAAGGAAACAGTAGATAGTGGCTGTGAACTTGGCAGTGAGCACATACCAAACTTTCTGCACTGCCTGAAAAACATGAGGCTGGGTACTCATTATGGGGTCTGGAAGAAATGTGAGATGCTTAACTGGAGAAGTTCTACATGGCAACACAACCGTCTGATTCCAACCACACTTGGTTCTAACGACTGAGATCTGCCAGGTATATTTCTCCAAATAAAAATGCTAAATCAAGGGAACAAACAATGACGCATTGGGTTCAGTTATTCTGTGATACAGGCTGTGATTTGCAGTTATACCCTCCTAAACCATCTGTAGGAAGAGTTAAAGCTTAAGTTTTCCTCTGGGCCATTTGAAATAAGTAAAGAATAGCCACCAACCTCCACCACCTTTTTCTAGCATAAACATTAAAACAAATGTGCTTGTGCCAGATAATATTCATAACTTAACCTTTAATTGTCTGAGCATATTCTTATCTGGATAATGGAAGGGTTGGAAATGAGCTCAATGAATTTGCACAACACGATGCCAAGAATGTCATGGCCTCTCTACTCAAATCAAGAGATAAGATGGTCTCTGACTTTTTCTATAGACTCTCTGTCCATGACTAAACAACATAGCTCTGTTCTTGCTAAATATTTTTTTTTCTGTTTTAAGCATCCTGAAAGGTGACACATAGAGTTCTAGCAACCAGTTTGATCACAGAAAAGAGGCAGAATGATTGGTTCAGATGTCTGAAAGTAAAGCTAAAACTGGGAGGAGCTAGTTGGTTAATAATAACTAACAAGAAAGATAAATGAATAAAAATAAGCATCTTAATGATTTACCATTGCTATGAAACCAATAGGCTGGTAATCCAATCCGATATCTGCAAATTTGTATAATCCTCAGGGCAAAACAATTTAATGGGCTGTCTCTTTTATAGTTACAAAAGGCCTTTCATGTGATCAATTACACATAAGAGTACAATAAATGTAACTTTCTTCATACTAATCACATCTAACTTAAATTCTCTTGTTGGTCTTTGGAGTGTATGTGGCATTCCCAATAAAGTTTTTAGTTCTGACTCTTACCAAAAGTTAATCTGCCCAGAACTTCCAAATAAATCTTCAGTATGAGGGCCTTTTTTTTTCACACTAAATAAAACTGTTCAAACAATACGGTTTGTTAGAAAACTGCCACCTCCTCCTGTTCTGGCCCCTTCCTCGACACAACAATCCTGCTGCCTCTGTAAGCCAGTGGGCAGTGGGGGGTTGGTTTGATTGTTTTTCTTCTGTTTGGTTTTGTTTGTATTTTGTTGAAAAGGCAGCCTAACACTGTGTTAACACCGTCACCTGAGGCTAACAAAACTTGGCTAAGAGATGGAGAGTTCCAGTCCTCACTCCAGTGACAGGTCCCAGGAGGCCCTCAGACCCTCCCAGAATCGTATAAAGTCTAAATTCCCATCTGTTTTATTATACGTTTAATTGGTTTGCTCCTCTATGGAACAGGAAAGTAAAATGAAACCCCTCATCATGTGCCACTTAAGTTAGGGGTAAAGGTCACGCTGACTCTCAAAGAAGTGTAAAAAATAAGAAATGACTAAATTCCTCCCAATTGCCTAAGTCAATCAGTTGATGCCTGACTCTGAGTTGGTTGATTCAGTAAATTGATGTTTTAGCTACTATTAAGTACCAGAAACTATTCTAGATGCTGTAGATACAGTCATAAGTAAGAATTAACTCTGCATTTGCTTCCAAGAGTAGAATGGACTTTAAGACCTCCCCTGTGGACACATGATATACAATTCATTTCAAGATGGGAAGCATCTCAGGACATAAAGTATAGGACTGAGGAAAAGAATAGAGAACTTCAGTGGGTTCTTTTCTGCAAGCATCCAAGAAGAAAAGGAAAGGTTTCTCAGAAAGGAGATTTCTTAAGGTCCTAGTTGGGGGATTACTTAGTCCCTAGAGGACCCATTTTGGAGTTACATATCCTGAGAAAGTTACAGGTATGTGAACATGCAGGAAAAGCCAGGCCTAACTACTAAAATAAAAGGTGAGAGAGTTTGTGTGTTTGTGTGTGTGTGTGTGTTGTTTGCCCAAGAGTGCCTAAGAAAACATATTCTGAAGGCTCACTTGCTGCCTGCTCCATGATTTTGGCCTTCCAAGTGTGGTTTGCTAAAGAAATCAGGCACAGTATAGCAAATTGGAAAAATGAGCTGGAACATCATAATCTACTGCAGCTAGAGCATAGAAAAAGACATCTGGTAGACCACTTGGAAGCCAGCCAATGATGAAGACTTCAGTTAAAATAAAGAACATGTCCTCAGGAGAGAATCTTCGAGCTCAAGAAGTTGTAAGTCCAGCGAGCTACTTGAAAGCCAACTACTAGAAAAAGTCGTTTTCAAATAAAACAATCAAAGTGAGCAGCCTTTGAATTCTTCCAAGAATTCAACTCTTTCTGCAAGTCTGTCCTAACTAATGACTTAATAGGAATTAGAGAGGCCATGACTCAATGCTGGGAATTGGCTGTTATACAAGAAGAGAAGCTATAGGTCTGCCTGTAATGTTTCTGGGGAAACTTAAATGTTAGCATCAAGTTACAGGGGGTGCCATGGTGTAGCAGAGAGTGTGCTGGACTAGGAGTTAGCAGACCCGGGTTCCAGTTCCAGCTTTGCCACTTTTACTTGTGAGCCTTAGGCAGGAGACTTCATCCTTGTGGGTCTCAGTTTCCTCAACTGAAAATGAGATTACTAAAACCTGCATCATAGAAATAAAGGGAGAAGTACATGAAATATTCCATGGAGAGACACTTTACACTAGTGCTTGGCATATAAAATGCTTACCACATGTTAGTTAAAGAGTATAAACCTGATAAAAGATAAAAATCATCTTTGCTAAAAATCAGCTACTAATGTTCATATTAAAGTAATGGAATCTGATATAAACAGCATATATGAAATAAATGCTCTAATCATAAGATACTGTAGTGTTTTCCTGAAAGGAGAATCATGTGACTAAAGAAGGGACAAAAATAATTTTGTAGAGTCCCAGAAACAGAAACAACTGGACACCAAGGCATCGAATCTCCACTCAGCAAAAGAAATAAAGGGCTGGTGGTTGCAAATGTAATGAGGGTTCTGTAGACTGAAGTTGCACAGAAATTTTCAATAGACATGTAGTCTACTTACTTACTTCTTGGTATATCAATAACAGAGTTTTTTGTTAATATTCTTGATACAAAATTTTTAACAAGACCATTTCTATATTATAATTATTCCCAGAAATGCCAGTAACTATGAAGTTAAACACCTGAATGAATTCAAGAGAATTAGCATAGATTATGACCCTAACTCTTTAAAAAAATTTACTTTAATTGACATAAAAACTGTTTATCATGTATAACATGTTGTTCTAAAACATAGTTAATTATTGTATATGGTATGAGATGAGGGTCTAACTTTATTCCTTTGCATGTAAATATCCGGTTGCCCAAACACCATTTCCGCATTGTTTAACGGTTAAGTCTACCTAATTAATGTAAGCATTACCACACATACTTATGTTTTTGTGATGAGAACACTTAAAATCTATTTCCTAGAAATTTTCAAGAATGTAATACATTGTTATCAACTATAGTCACTATGTTGTATGATAGATCTCTTAAGTTTATTCTTCTTATCTAACTATATTCTTTTGCATGTAGATATCTAGTTGCCTAAACATGATTTAGACACTGTAGAACGTATATTTGGGATATTAACCCCTTAATATCCAAATGCGTAAGGGGTTTTTGGATGTAAACCCTTAATATCCAAATCTCCAGAGGTATGGTTTGCAAATATTTTCTCCCATCCTGTAGATTGTCTCTTCACTCTGTCCATTGTTTCCTTGGCTGTGCAGAAGTTTTTTAGTGTGATATAATCCATCTGTCTATTTGCTTTTATTTGGGGGTTCATATTTTTAAAAATCATTGCTCAGACTGATGTTATGGAAATTTTCCCATATGCTTTCTTCTAGAAGTTTTATAGTTTCAGGTCTTACCTTTTAGTCTTTAATCCATTTTGAGCTAATTTTTATATATGGTGTGAGATGAGAGTCTAACTTTATTCTTTTGCATGTGGATATCTAGTTGTCTAAACACCATTTATTGAAAAAACTGTCCTTTCCCTATTGTGTTTTCTTGGCATCTTTGTCAAAAATCAATTCACTATAAGGGCATGGGTTTATTTCTGGGCTCTTTATTCCATTCCATTGGTCTACTCATCTCTTTATGCCAATACCATGCTGTTTATGCTGTTTGGATTATTAAAGCTTTGTAATATATTTTGGAGTCAGGTTGTGTGATACCTCTAGCTTTGTTTTTTGGGGCTTTTGTTTTGTTTTGCTCAAGATTAGTTTGGTTATTCAGGGTCTTTTGTAGTTCCATATAAATTTTAGGATTTTTTCTATTTCTGTGAAAAATGTCACTGGGATTTTGATAGGGATGGTTTTGAGTTTTTAGATCACTTTGGGTAATACAGACATGTTAACAATATTAATTCTTCCAATTCATGAACATGGTATGTCTTTCCACTTATTTGTTCCTTCATTTATTTTTATCAATGTTTTAGGGTTTTCAGTCTTTCACATCCTTGGTCAAATTTATTCCTTTTCTTTTTTTTTTTTAGACAGAGTCTTGCTCTGTCGCCAGGCTGGAGTGCAGTGGCATGATCTCACTCACTGCAACCTCTGCCTCCCGGGTTCAAGCAATTCTTCTGCCTCAGCTTCCCGAGTGACTGGGACTACCAGCCACTGGTGTGAGTGTGCCACCATGCCCAGCTAATTTTTGTAATTTTAGTAGAGACGGGTTTCACCGTGTTGGCCAGATGGTCTTAATCTCTTGACCTCATGATCCACCCACCTCGGCCTCCCAAAGTGCTGGGATTATAGGCGTGAGCCACCCTGCCTGGGTGGTTAAATTTATCCCTAAGTGTTATGCCTGTAACTCTTGAAAAAGTAATGCTTAAATAAACATCAATTAATATTCTAGAGAGAATTTGTTCATTGAGACTTTCTTATTCACTAAGCACAAACAAAACCCATCTCTGCCAGGCCTTCTGTATTATTATAATATTTAAATTGATCTGTGTTTGTGTATCTTTCTCTTCAGCCAGTCAGGAGTGTCTTGAAAGTAGAGATTGACTCTTACTCCTCTTTAAATCTTCAGCTACTATTAGAAATACTGGCATATACTATATGCTAAAAAAAAAAAAAAAAAAAAAAAAACCATGTTCAATGAATGAGTGAAAGAATTCACCAGGAGCAGGGCGGAGCAAGATGACCGAATAGGAACAGCTCCAGTCTCCAACTCCCAGCGCGAGCGACACAGAAGACCGGTGATTTCTGCATTTTCAACTGAGGTGCTGGGTTCATCTCACTAGGGAGTGCCGGACAATCAGTGCTGGTCAGCTGCTGCAGCCTGACCAGCGAGAGCTGAAGCAGGGCAAGGCATCGCCTCACCTGGGAAGCGCAAGGGGGAAGGGAATCCCTTTTCCTAGCCAGGGGAACTGAGACACACAACACCTGGAAAATCGGGTAACTCCCACCCCAATACTGCGCAAGCCAGCACACCAGGAGATTATATCCCACACCTGGCTGGGAGGGTCCCACGCCCACGGAGCCTCCCTCATTGCTAGCACAGCAGTCTGCGATCTAACCGCAAGGCAGCAGCGAGACTGGGGGAGGGGCGCCCACCATTGCTGAGGCTTAAGTAGGTAAAGCCGCTGGGAAGCTCGAACTGGGTGGAGCTCACAGCAGCTCAAGGAAACCTGCCTGTCTCTGTAGACTCCACCTCTGGGGACAGGGCACAGATAAACAAAAGCAGCAGAAACCTTTGCAGAGGCAAACGACTCTGTCTGACAGCTTTGAAGAGAGCAGTGGATCTCCCAACACAGAGGTTGAGATCTGAGAAGGGACAGACTGCCTGCTCAAGTGGGTCCCTGATCCCTGAGTAGCCTAACTGGGAGACATCCCCCACTAGGGGCAGTCTGACACCCCACACCTCACAGGGTGGAGTACACCCCTGAGAGGAAGCTTCCAAAGCAAGAATCAGACAGGTACACTCGCTGTTCAGCAATATTCTAGTTTCTGCAGCCTCTGCTGCTGATACCCAGGCAAACAGGGTCTGGAGTGGACCTCAAGCAATCTCCAACAGACCTACAGCTGAGGGTCCTGACTGTTAGAAGGAAAATTATCAAACAGGAAGGACACCTACACCAAAACCCCATCAGTACATCACTATCAGCAAAGACCAGAGGCAGATAAAACCACAAAGATGGGGAAAAAGCAGGGCAGAAAAGCTGGAAATTCAAAAAATAAGAGCACATCTCCCCCAGCAAAGGAGCGCAGCTCATCGCCATCAACGGATCAAAGCTGGACGGAGAATGACTTTGACGACATGAGAGAAGAAGGCTTCAGTCCATCAAACTTCTCAGAGCTAAAGGAGGAATTACGTACCCAGCGCAAAGAAACTAAAAATCTTGAAAAAAAAGTGGAAGAATTGATGGCTAGAGTAATTAATGCAGAGAAGGTCATAAATGAAATGAAAGAGACGAAAACCATCACACGAGAAATACGTGACAAATGCACAAGCTTCAGTAACCGACTCGATCAACTGGAAGAAAGTATCAGCGATTGAGGATCAAATGAATGAAATGAAGCGAGAAGAGAAACCAAAAGTAAAAAGAAGAAAAAGAAATGAACAAAGCCTGCAAGAAGTATGGGATTATGTAAAAAGACCAAATCTACGTCTGATTGGGGTGCCTGAAAGTGAGGGGGAAAATGGAACCAAGTTGGAAAACACTCTTCAGGATATCATCCAGGAGAACTTCCCCAACCTAGTAGGGCAGGCCAACATTCAAATCCAGGAAATACAGAGAACGCCACAAAGATACTCCTCGAGAAGAGCAACTCCAAGGCACATAATTGCCAGATTCACCCAAGTTGAAATGAAGGAAAAAATCTTAAGGGCAGCCAGGGAGAAAGGTCGGGTTACCCACAAAGGGAAGCCCATCAGACTAACAGCAGATCTCTCGGCAGAAACTCTGCAAGCCAGAAGAGAGTGGGGGCCAATATTCAACATTCTTCAAGAAAAGAATTTTAAACCCAGAATTTCATATCTAGCCAAACTAAGTTTCATAAGTGAAGGAGAAATAAAATCCTTTACAGATAAGCAAATGCTTAGAGATTTTGTCACCACCAGGCCTGCCTTACAAGAGACCCTGAAGGAAGCACTAAGCATGGAAAGGAACAACCGGTACCAGCCATTGCAAAAACATGCCAAAATGTAAAGACCATCGAGGCTAGGAAGAAACTGCATCAACTAACGAGCAAAATAACCAGTTAATATCATAATGGCAGGATCAAGTTCACACATAACAATATTAACCTTAAATGTAAATGGACTAAATGCTCCAATTAAAAGACACAGACTGGCAAATTGGATAAAGAGTCAAGACCCATCAGTCTGCTGTATTCAGGAGACCCATCTCACACACAGAGACATACATAGGCTCAAAATAAAGGGATGGAGGAAGATCTACCAAGCAAATGGAGAACAAAAAAAAGCAGGGGTTGCAATACTAGTCTCTGATAAAACAGACTTTAAACCATCAAAGATCAAAAGAGACAAAGAAGGCCATTACATAATGGTAAAGGGATCAATTCAACAGGAAGAGCTAACTATCCTAAATATATATGCACCCAATACAGGAGCACCCAGATTCATAAAGCAAGTCCTTAGAGACGTACAAAGAGACTTAGACTCCCATACAATAATAATGGGTGACTTCAACACTCCACTGTCAACATTAGACAGATCAACGAGACAGAAAGTTAACAAGGATATCCAGGAATTGAACTCATCTCTGCAGCAAGCAGACCTAATGGACATCTATAGAACTCTCCACCCCAAATCAACAGAATATACATTCTTCTCAGCACCACATCGCACTTATTCCAAAATTGACCACATAATTGGAAGTAAAGCACTCCTCAGCAAATGTACAAGAACAGAAATTATAACAAACTGTCTCTCAGACCACAGTGCAATCAAATTAGAACTCAGAACTAAGAAACTCAATCAAAACTGCTCAACTACATGGAAACTGAACAACCTGCTCCTGAATGACTACTGGGTACATAACGAAATGAAGGCAGAAATAAAGATGTTCTTTGAAACCAATGAGAACAAAGATACAACATACCAGAATCTCTGGGACACATTTAAAGCAGTGCGTAGAGGGAAATTTATAGCACTAAATGCCCACAAGAGAAAGCAGGAAAGATCTAAACTTGACACTCTAACATCACAATTAAAAGAACTAGAGAAGCAAGAGCAAACACATTAGAAAGCTAGCAGAAGGCAAGAAATAACTAAGATCAGAGCAGAACTGAAGGAGATAGAGACACAAAAAACCCTCCAAAAAATCAATGAATCCAGGAGTTAGTTTTTTGAAAAGATCAACAAAATTGACAGACCACTAGCGAGACTAATAAAGAAGAAAAGAGAGAAGAATCAAATAGACGCAATAAAAAATGATAAAGGGGATATCACCACCAACCCCACAGAAATACAAACTACCATCAGAGAATACTATAAACACCTCTACGCAGATAAACTGGAAAATCTAGAAGAAATGGATAATTTCCTGGACACTTACACTCTTCCAAGACTAAACCAGGAAGAAGTTGAATCCCTGAATAGACCAATAGCAGGCTCTGAAATTGAGGCCATAATTAATAGCCTACCAACCAAAAAAAGTTCAGGACCAGATGGATTCACAGCTGAATTCTACCAGAGGTACAAGGAGGAGCTGGTACCATTCCTTTTGAAACTATTCCAATCAATAGAAAAAGAGGGAATCCTCCCTAACTCATTTTATGAGGCCAACATCATCCTGATACCAAAGCCTGGCAGAGACACAACAAAAAAAGAGAATTTTAGACCAATATCCCTGATGAACATCGATGCAAAAATCCTCAATAAAATACTGGCAAACCGGATTCAGCAGCACATCAAAAAGCTTATCCACCATGATCAAGTGGGCTTCATCCCTGGGATGCAAGGCTGGTTCAACATTCGCAAATCAATAAACATAATCCAGCATATAAACAGAACCAAAGACAAGAACCACATCATTATCTCAATAGATGCAGAAAAGACTTTTGACAAAATTCAACAGCCCTTCATGCTAAAAACACTCAATAAATTCGGTATTGATGCAACGTACCTCAAAATAATAAGAGCTATTTATGACAAACCCACAGCCAATATCATACTGAATGGGCAAAAACTGGAAAAATTCCCTTTGAAAACTGGCACAAGACAGGGATGCCCTCTCTCACCACTCCTATTCAACATAGTGTTGGAAGTTCTGGCTAGGGCAATCAGGCAAGAGAAAGAAATCAAGGGTATTCAGTTAGGAAAAGAAGAAGTCAAATTGTCCCTGTTTGCAGATGACATGATTGTATATTTAGAAAACCCCATTGTCTCAGCCCAAAATCTCCTTAAGCTGATAAGCAACTTCAGCAAAGTCTCAGGATACAAAATTAATGTGCAAAAATCACAAGCATTCTTATACCCCAGTAACAGACAAACAGAGAGCCAAATCATGAATGAACTTCCATTCACAATTGCTTCAAAGAGAATAAAATACCTAGGAATCCAACTTACAAGGGATGTAAAGGACCTCTTCAAGGAGAACTACAAACCACTGCCAGTGAAATAAAAGAGGACACAAACAAATGGAAGAACATACCATGCTCATGGATAGGGAGAATCAATATCGTGAAAATGGCCATACTGCCCAAGGTTATTTATAGATTCAATGCCATCCCCATCAAGCTACCAATGAGTTTCTTCACAGAATTGGAAAAAACTGCTTTAAAGTTCATATGGAACCAAAAAAGAGCCCGCATCTCCAAGACAATCCTAAGTCAAAAGAACAAAGCTGGAGGCATCACGCTGCCTGACTTCAAACTGTACTACAAGGCTACAGTAACCAAAACAGCATGGTACTGGTACCAAAACAGAGATATAGACCAATGGAACAGAATAGAGTCCTCAGAAATAATACCACACATCTACAGCCATCTGATCTTTGACAAACCTGAGAGAAACAAGAAATGGGGAAAGGATTCCCTATTTAATAAATGGTGCTGGGAAAATTGGCTAGCCATAAGTAGAAAGCTGAAACTGGGTCCTTTCCTTACTCCTTATACGAAAATTAATTCAAGATGGATTAGAGACTTAAATGTTAGACCTAATACCATAAAAACCCTAGAGGAAAACCTAGGTAGTACCATTCAGGACATAGGCATGGGCAAAGACTTCGTGTCTAAAACACCAAAAGCAATGGCAGCAAAAGCCAAAATTGACAAATGGGATCTGATTAAACTAAAGAGCTTCTGCACAGCAAAAGAAACTACCATCAGAGTGAACAGGCAACCTACAGAATGGGAGAAAATTTTTGCAATCTACTCATCTGACAAAGGGCTAATATCCAGAACCTACAAAGAACTCAAACAAATTTACAAGAAAAAAACAACCCCATCAAAAAGTGGGCAAAGGATATGAACAGACATTTCTCAAAAGAAGACATTCATACAGCCAACAGACACATGAAAAAAATGTTCATCATCACTGGCCATCAGAGAAATGCAAATCAAAACCACAATGAGATACCATCTCACACCAGTTAGAATGGCAATCATTAAAAAGTCAGGAAACAACAGGTGCTGGAGAGGATGTGGAGAAATAGGAACACTTTTACACTGTTGGTGGGATTGTAAACTAGTTCAACCATTATGGAAAACAGTATGGCGATTCCTCAAGGATCTAGAACTAGATGTACCATATGACCCAGCCATCCCATTACTGGGTATATACCCAAAGGATTCTAAATCATGCTGCTATAAAGACACATGCACACGTATATTTATTGTGGCACTATTCACAATAGCAAAGACTTGGAATCAACCCAAATGTCCATCAGTGACAGACTGGATTAAGAAAATGTGGCACATATACACCATGGAATACTATGCAGCCATAAAAAAGGATGAGTTTGTGTCCTTTGTAGGGACATGGATGCAGCTGGAAACCATCATTCTTAGTAAACTATCACAAAAACAGAAAACCAAGCACCGCATGTTCTCACTCATAGGTGGGAACTGAACAATGAGATCACTTGGACTTGGGAAGGGGAACATCACACACAGGGGCCTATCATGGGGAGCGGGGAGGGAGGAGGGATTGCACTGGGAGTTATACCTGACGTAAATGACGAATTGATGGGTGCTGACGAGTTGATGGGTGCAGCACACCAACATGGCACAAGTATACATATGTAACAAACCTGCACGCTATGCACATGTACCCTAGAACTTAAAGTATAATAATAATAATTAAAAAAAAAAAAAGAATTCACCAGGAGCAATGCCTTGTAGAGTGGGACATATAAGTTGTGCAGCTTGTGTATCTAGATAATGGCTGGGGAAGGAGAGAAAGGGCCTTAACTGAAGGTAAGTAATAGAAATAGACTCACCTTATACTTCAGAGTTTAGCTTGGAGGAGATAGTCCTTACATTCCCAATTCCAAACAATTGCTTTATTGGGTTGCTGACCCCAGGAAAGATAAAGTTCATTAGTAAACACTGTCTTCCTATTTGAAAACTGATGGATAAAGTCTGAAATAAAGATAGACAAACTATGACTCCCAAAACTAATGACTGCTGATTACAATAGAAGAAATCCCCCATCCCCTGCTGCAGAGACAGCCTGCCCTCTAGCAGATGTGGAGGAATAATGCCTTTGCTCTTTTGGGAGATTCAGAGGGATCTGAAAACTGTCAGGCCTTGAGAAGTGGGAGTAGGTTTTTTGTGAAGCCAAGGATATGTGGATTCCAGGAGTCTGTGCCAGAGAACTGGGGCCTGACAAAGAAAATCCCGTTAAAAGTGGTGGGAGAAAAGAAACCAAAACCAAAACACAAATATAAAAGCACAGAAAAAAAATGGAAGAAGCTAGTTTTTTGGCTGGCTTTGCAACTGTACTGAATACAGTTGTGAATAATAAGAAGAGAAGGAAGTCCAGGATCCTTTTTCGATAAGGCCTTGTAAACATGTCTCTCATTGTTACCTTTCTCTTCTGACTTTTAATGGAGAGGAGCACATATAATAAATGAGTCTGCATCATCAGATGGAGTATTAGCATTTGGGCTGATTTCCTCCTAATGCTTTAACATACATCTTTAATTCAAGGAAGCCACATGTGCAGATGCCTTTTCCACAAGAGAGAAAATTGAGAGAGAATAAAGGCATTGTCCATCCCACTGCCATAACCTTTCACAGCCAGGGATCATAAAAGCCCTACTGTTGGCCAAATGCTGGTCCCTTCATATGGAAGTGAGCAGGACTATGAGGAGGAAGGAAAGATGACGGTTTCTCTAGGGCATCTCATTATCACACCAATTGGAAGGCCACCCTGAAAGTGACAATCTACAGTGCCCAACACACGCACATGGAATTCACCCATGAACTTGCCTTTTCTATGAAAGTCTCCTTCGCTCTGTTTTGTCTTAAAACCATACTACCTGCAGCACTGGAGAACAGAAAGGAGCCACCCCGTTCTGGGGTCTGACCCTGGCTTTGTCCTTCACTGGCTGCCCCAACTTAGACAATTTATTACCTTCTCTAAAGTTGTTCGATCTTTCTAAAGAATACAGAGTGTGTTACCTCTTTTAAGGGTCACCTAGAGGACTGAATGAGCAACCCTATGTGAAAGTGCCCAGCAGGTGGTGAAAACTTAATAAATATGAGTTTCCTTGACGCTGTTGTTCCAGAGCAGAACTACTCACCCAAGGGGACCTGTCAGGCTTAGCCTCTTTATTCTACATTTCTCCCCACGTACCACAGTAGCTTGGCCAATATTATGGGACAGAAGTCACCTAGCCCATGATGCTACATCTCATGTCATTTTCTAGAATGTCTATTATGAAGTTTGTGAGGCCAGGCACAGTGGCTCATACCTGTAATCCCGGCACTTTGGGAGGCCAAGGTGAGAGGATTGCTTGAACCCAGGACTTCAAGACCGGCCTGAGCAACATAGGGAGACCTTGTCTCTCCAAAAATTTTTTTTAAAATTAGGCATGGTGGCACGTGTGCATGGTGGCTCATGTGCATGGTGGCTGGCGCCTGTGGTCCCAGCTACTTGAGAGGCAGGAGGGAGGATCCCTTAGGCCCAGGAGTTTGAGGTTGCAGTGAGCTATGATCACACCACTGCATTCCAGCCTGGGCAACAAAGCAAGACCCCGTCTCTTAAAAAAAGTTTGCTCAGCCCAGTTACTCAGGAGGCTGAGGCAGGAGAATCGCTTGGACCCAGGAGGTGGAGGTTGCAGGGAGCCGAGATCGCGCCACTGCACTCCAGCCTGGGCAACAGAGTGAGACTCTGCCTCAAAAAAAAAAAAAAAAAAGTTTGCTTGGGAGGCTGAGGCAGGAGAATCGCTTGAACCTGAGAGGCAGAGATGGCAGTAAATCAAGATCACACCATTGCACTTCAGCCTGGGTGACAAGAGTGAAACTCCGTCTCAAAAAAAAAAAAAAAAAAAAAATTTGTGAGTCCCCAAATTGTCAGCTTCAGGTAAGTATGGCAGAACTACAAAACCCAACGCCATCCATGATTTTGGAATTCTCTTGGCTCTTGAAAATAACATGAATACTTGATATTCATGTATTCATCATGGATGGCATTGGGTTTTGTAGTTCTGCCATACTTACCTGAAGCTGACAATTTGGGGACTCACAAATTTTTTTTTTTTTTTTTTTTTTGAGACGGAGTTTCACTCTTGTCACCCAGGCTGAAGTGCAATGGTGTGATCTTGATTTACGATGTAAATGACGAGTTGATGGGTGCAGCACACCAACATGGCACAAGTATACATATGTAGCAAACCTGCACGTTGTGCACATGTACCCTACAACTTGAAGTTTAATAATAATAAATAAATTTTAAAAAAATAAAAAGAAAAAAAAAAAAGAAAATAACATGAATAGTAATAGCAACAATAATGAAATTCTGCTACTTTTAGTAGCTTATAAGTAAGTTAAATAGTTTGCTAGGAGTCTTATATAATAATTATAACTTAAAGAAGTTATTATTTTTTAGCACTTATGTGCCATTGTAATGTGTATTACCTAATAACAATCATATAACTAATAATAGCTAATATTCACTTAAGCTCTTAAAATCTGCCTGGCGCTGCCTCCCACCTTGTATAGGATGTTGAGACTCCAAGAAGGAAGTGACTTGCTTAAGGCTACACAGCTCATAACTGGCAAAGCTGGGTTATCAATTTAGGACTAATTCCGAAAGGGTGCTTTTAATCACTATACCTTGCTCCTTTTGCGAGAAACCAAAGTTTCAGGTGAGATAACCTCAGAACATGGAATGTTCCAGGAGCCATAGAATGACCCTGGAGATAAAGGGCTGCCTTAGATCAGATAGTAGCTACTTTGGCCCACTCCAAATTTAGGGCCTCTGAACACCCCTGCTCTTCAATCTGCACCCTCAAAAACATGCCCCTTAAGGGAGTGGTTACAATCTGAGGGTGTTTGTGTCCCTTGATCCAGCCCAGGATTAGATACCAGACATGTGTTTTGGGTGAATACCCTTTCTTATCTCCCAGCCACAACCAACCAACCTTCTGTGGGACCTGCCTGGGACTGCATCCTGGGAGGACTGTTTTAAGGAGTAACTTTTGGGCCGGGCGTGGTGGCTCATGCCTGTAATTCCAGCACTTTGGGAGGCCGAGGTGAACATATCACAAGGTCAGGAGATCGAGACCATTCTGGATAATGCAATGAAACCCCATCTCTACTAAAAATACAAAAAATTAGCAGGGAGTGGTGGCGGGTGCCTGTTGTCCTAGCTACTCGGGAGGCTGAGGCAGAAGAATGCCATGAACCCGGGAGGCGGAGCTTGCAGTGAGCCAAGATTGTGTCCCTGCACTCCAGTCTTTGTGACAGAGCGAGACTCCATTAAAAAAAAAAAAAAAAAAAGGAGTAACTTTAGCAATGGCAGAGGTGCAGTCACTTATAATTGTAATTTCCAGGATCTGGAGTAGGTGCAGTCACTTGCAATTGTAATTTCCAGGATCTTGATAGTAGCATTCTCATGCTGCTATAAAGAACTGCCTGATTCTGGGTAGTTTATAAAGGAAAGAGATTTAATTGACTCACAGTTCCTCATTGCTGGGCAGGCCTCAGGAAACGTACAATCATGGCAGAAGGCACCTCTTCACAGGGTGGCAGGACAGAGTGAGAATGACTGCCAGCAGGGGAAATGCCAGATGCTTATAAAACTACCAGATCTCATGAGAACTCACTCACTATCAGGAGAACAGCGTGGGGGAAACCACCCCCATGATTCAATTACCTCCCACCAGGTCCCTCCCACAACACGTGGGGATTATTGCAATTCAAGGTGAGACTTGGGTGGCAGGGACACAGAGTCAGAGCATATCAGTTTCCTTTTTCTGAAATGCCTCATCCACCTTCTTACTGTGGTCTGGTGCTTCCCGAACAAGTGAAAAGTCTTCACTGCATGAGGTGATTGGTCCTGCAAAAGAGAACTTAAATGCAAACCAAGATGCAAATACCCAGTGTGTTTCTATATTGGAGATTTGTATATTGGGAAGGAGAGGGAACCTGGATGCCTAGAAATGGAAAAGAAAAAACGATGTACTTAGAAAAGGCCAGAGATGCCCCCAAACAATACACCTCTTATAGTCAAGCCAAGAACAGAGCCCCACCCTGAATTACTGTGACAGCCTGCAACAAATGGCTGGGAGCCATTGGATTACAGGAACGTGGCTGAGGTATGGGAGGTGTGAAAAGGAAACCAGAAAAGTTAAGATCCCTGGTTCTGGAATCAGATGGGATTTCAAATCCCACTTTTGCTACTTGACAGCTGTGCATGACCATTGGGAAAGTGTTTTATAGTCATTGAGCCTGTCTCTTCCCCCATAAAACGGAGATGGTACTAACACCTCTCACTCTCTTTGTCAATGAAACAAAATAACACACATAAAGCATTTCGAACAATGGCCGACAAACAGTTGGTGTCTGATAAATGTTATTGACAATGATGCTATTAGTTAATATCATTAACTTTCACCAGTCTCCCAACTCTCCCTCATTCAGAGGGAGTGATTAGGGTAGTTCATCTTCATGCGTTTGGAGTGCTGACAAATGTCCTGTGGAACAAGGCCATGGAGGAGCAAGGGATCAGGAGGGGAAGGCAGGACTGTGGATTCCATTAGCATTGGGGTCTGATGACCATAGGGCTTCAGAAGCACTTCGGAGAGCAGATGAGACTCCAGATGCTTCATTTTTCACAAAGTTGCTTAATGTAGAGCACAAAGACCACATTACATCCACTGAAAACACCACACCTTCTGTTCCTACCTGCTATGAAAATATTCTCATTCCCATTTGCAGGGTGGCAAAAACAAGGCCTGGCAGACCCTTGCCAGGGCCTGAGTGTGTACAGCGGGCCCTGAGGCTGCTTTGCCCAGGGGCAGCCCCACATCTGCTGGCTCAAGTCAATTGGCTGTCGGAGTAACTTGTCTTTGCCTCATTCCTGAGTTCTGAGGAAACGATCAGCTGCCTGAGAGGATGTGTTACAACTCAGTGCTTTTTAAGCTCCCCTAACACTGTTTCTGCAAAAGTTGCTCAATTTCAAAATGATCTTTTTACCAAACCTTGATTTCTGCAGGTTGAAGCCTTCCTGTGACCCATCGCAAGCAGGCTGGAAGTCAAGTGGTGTTTCCCTTACAAATTACCCAGAATGCTAAGGATGATATATATATATAATCCGTGCCTGAGCCCATGAGCTGTCTCAGACGTGGTGATAGAAACCAGGTAGCTGTCTGCTCGCAGTCACACATGGCTCTGGGTGGAGCCCAGAATCACAGGGAGTTTTCTCGTAAAACCAAGAAATACGGCACTGTCCTCCAGAGAGGAGCACGTGACCTGCTTTATTGCTGTGCCTTTGAGCCCATGAGTCGCCGATGGACTTCAGTGGCTCTTCCTGGCTGACCTGTTGCATGTGGTGTTCATCTCCAAACAGCTTCATAGTTAACACAGGAAATTCATGGTGTTGATCTGTTTGAAAAGCAATTTAAGACTTGAGGTGCCTGTGCTTTCTTCTTCCCATCATCATTTCTTCTGTGGCTAATGTACTATCTGCATACTTCCTTTCTTCATGGCACCTGCTGCTTTAGCTAGCATTAATTCCTATAAATTACTAGAAAAGAGAAGGCTTCCGAGACAGAACCACTTAGGTCCAACCTAATGCTCCAAGAGGGCAGGCTTTTAGTCTAACTTGGTCACCACTGTCTGTTCAGTGCCTACCATAGCACCTAAATCACAGTAAGTGCTGAATGCAAATGTGTAATAAACTAGGGACTCCTGGGACTCACTGTCTGAAGGTATGAGCCACCAAAAATTACCAGGACCAAATTAATGCCTTTTATAAACCAATGCCAGATCTGCAGTTGTAATAGTTAAGCTTCACTTTAGTTAACTACTAGATAACAAAAGTTAAAAATCTCAGCAAAATGATAGGTAATATTTTACTGCATGAATACTGTGCTGTCTCTTAAAAGTTTGTCATTAGGACCTCTAGAACACTCTTGGAAGGGACCTACTTTAGAACTAGTAGGTCTCTCCTGTCTTCTTCTGATTATTACAGAAAAACTCTTCTCTGTGTATCACAAGTCCCCACGCCCCCACCACTGCTTCACTTGACAACCAAAGACCTCTCCATTCCTGCTATCCAGAAGGCAGTTCTTGAAAGGTGCCTTGCGTTACACTCATGTATAAAGAAAGTCTGAAATTAAGAAGTAAAAGAACATGTTAAGGTTGCCCAGTGTCAAGTTGGGTTCCCCCAAAACAGACCCTGAGATGAAGAATATGTATAAAATTAATGTATAAGGTGCTCCCAGGGAATTTGGTAAGAAAATGGGGGAAACAGAGTAGGGAAAGGGAGGAAAGCAAGCAAGCATGTGGCTCAGTCAAAGCCCCACAGAGGATGACCTCACCCTGATCTCTAAGCAAGTTCTGGAGCCTGAGTTATGCCTCAGCATTGTCTGCTCTAAGGGACTTCCATCTCCAACTGTCATTGGTTAAAAGGTGCACCAGGGAGAATAGGAATCTCCACGTGCTTCAATTTCTCATGAATGTGGGCAAAACAGGCTCCGGTAGCCTAACTGTGGACCCCCAGAGGACAAGCACAAGTGTGCTGTGAGTGGGGAGGGTGGGTGTGATATCCATAGAAGGGGACCCAAGGGGACCTGTGTGGGGCAACTACACCCACTGCCTGGGCTTCTGGCTGGCGAGCATGACTCTCCTATCATCTTGCAATGCAGCTCCCAATCAGTAACCAAGTCTTCTCCAGAAAGTCTGGCTCTATGGTCTCATTTTCCAAAGGCTGAGCTGTCAAAACGCTTTCAGGAGACCACCAGGAGTCACAGAAGTGGAATGTTTTGAGGGAACCCTGCTAATTCCTTATTCCTTGCCTGAAACTCCACTGTTACATAATTCTTTGACCCAGGGTATCCTGTGTCAAAACATGTTATCTGAAAGGGGCATTCCACTAATGGAATCACAGCCATGACTCCTTTCATGAGGTTCATTAATCCAATTCTCCAGCCAGCTCCCGCTAAGGAGAATAAGTCTTGATGTGGTCAGGTGCAATGAAGTGAAAGTGTAATGGGAGAAGTGAGAGTGGGGAAGGTCCCCAGGGTTGAGGCGCTGTCTGGAAAGGAGCCACAGAAGAAGGAGCAAGACACAGCCACCTAATGGGGCAGGGGCAGTGGATGTGAAAGGAAAGGATGTGGGTCAGGAGTGAGTGGAGCACAAAATGATAGGGTGCCAGAGAGGGACAGCACTGTCACGGGGGAGCTTATCCCACATTTCTGTTGGGGGACAATCTGTTGGGGTAAAGCTTATCTCATATTTCTGACTTTTTCATCCATTGGAAGAAATGTACATTCTTTAAAGAGAAATTTGGCAAAATAGGTTCTGCCTTTTCAGGGATTCTCCCTAAGGCATCTAGATGCAGTTACATTCTCCCTTTGTATAATATACATTCTCTTCCTCCTTAGTAGGAGAGCCCTGATTCTGTTGAGTGTGCCAATGTTACCAATAAAATATTTTCTCCTCCCTAGGCTTCCTTGTAGCTGGGGTAGATTTGCTCTGGTTCTGGCTACTGAGATGTAAATGGTCATCTGGATAGGGCTTGGGGTAAAGCTTGCTAAAGGAGGCCAACTCAACTGATGAGTCCCTTTTCAGCTTTTGCCTTTGGTTCTTCCCCTTCTTCCTGCCTGGAACTAGATGTGATGACTGGAGGGGGAGCAGCCATTTTGTGTCCATGAAGACAGGAACACAGATGAAGGGGGATGGAGCAGAAAGGGGAAGGGAACTAGGACCCCTTGTGGTCTGATGGCACTGCAGTGCTAACTCTGGACTGTCTACATCTGGAACATGTGTCAGTGAGAACAATACTACCTTTTGGTTAGACTATTTTTCCTGAGTTCCTGTTACATATGTAATCTGCCTACCAAAGGTTAAAGATGGAAGAAGGGGTTAGGTATTCACATTTCAGTTCTTTCTGGCTCTCCTCTTTTTTTCAAAGTGGCCTGTCCTCAGGATATAGAGATTCTTTGTTTCTTCTTGCACCATGCCCACTATGTGGGTGCTACCCCTATTGGTGGTGACGGGGAAATAGTGTACAGCTAGGTGGGTAAGTTCAGTTCAGAGAGGAAACTATGAGGAAGTCCAATTGTGGCCACACATCTAAGCACTCTGTAATCTTTAAAATTGCCTTATCAGAGACAATGCTCATATATGGCCCTCCATCTGCCTAATTTCTGATCCATCTCTCTCTCTCTTTTTTTTTTTTTTTTTTTTTTTTTTTTTTTTTTTTTTTTGAGACAAGGTCTCGCTCTGTCGACCAGGCTCAAGTGCAGTGGCACGATCTTGGCTCACTGCAGCCTCAACCTCCCAAGCTCAAGCTATTCTCCCACCTCAGCCTCCCAAGTAAATGGGACTACAGGTGTGTGACTCCACACCTGGCTAATTTTTTTTTAGAGATGAGATTTCACCATGTTGCAGACTGCTCGAACTCCTGAGCTCAATACATTTGCCTGCCTTGGCCTCCCAAATTGTTGGGGTTAGAGGCATAAGCCACCAGACCCAGCGGTGTCCATCTCTTAATAGGTCTAGAATTTGGAGTAGAATCTCATGCAAAGGTGCTTTGGGCCCCTCACACTCCAGAACTGTTTTGCCGACTGACAAAGCTACCTTAATGGCTTTACAAACCCATTTATTAGTAGTCTATAGGTTGGTGCAAAAGTAACGGTGGTTTCTGCCATTGCTTTTGTACCAACCTAATAGATCCCATGTATGCCACTGAGAGAGAAGCAGAAACTGAATATGATCTTTCTTATTGCTGTATGCTCACCACTGCCACCCACACAAATGCTCAGAGCACATGCAATGCTCTCATACAAATATTCTCTCCTCCAACAGCTCGAGAGGTTGTCTCCTGAGAGATGTATGCTTTACAAGCCTGGAAGTGGAATCCAGTCCATTTACTAATAGGTACCCACTGAGCATTTCCTTATTCAGTAAGTTCCTCTACTAAATATAAGCTCCATGAAGGCAAACTTGGCCTAGCTGTTTACCATTGTGCCCCCAGAGCCTGGAAGGGAGGCTAAATAAGAAGTGCTCAATAGATAATATATATAGAATATATATATAATATATAATATATAATTTATAAAATATATAATGTATAATTTATATACAATGTATATAATATACACTTATGTATCTATTTCTTAAATGAATGAACAAATGAATGAAGTCATCTCCAAGTAAGCTAAATTATTTAGTTAGTTTCCATCTATCTAAGTGAAAACTGATTTTGGATGATTTCGTCTACTTTTTAGTCAACTCAGCACTGTTCTTTAATGATTCAGTCTCTTGAAAGTACCTTCTAATGGGTTTGGTTATTTTATTTATTCTGTTTTGCTCAATCGCAGATAAATTTGCATTTGATTGGTCCTAAATGGTTGGCAGAGACCCATCCTTGGCTAAGACTCATCCAGCCATAATAAGACAAGCTGTATTTGGGCACTGTTCCACAGAAGCAAAAAAAATATTTCCCACAAATATTCAATTCTTCATTTTTAGGTGGACTGTTCTGCATGAATATTATCTATATGTTTTAAATTCCTTCTTCCTCCAGCTTTCCAGCATTTGAGCTTTTCTTCTAACAAATGGTTGGAAGGGCACACGAAAGGGTGTGCATCTCAAACCAGTTCATGTTGCCAAGTAAAAGTAGTTCAGTTACCTGCAACTCTTGCATATTGAACTCTGAATTCTGTTTTCTCCTTCTTCCATGCATGCCCGTGAAGTTCTCTCTGAAATCCAGTCCTCTCACTAATCTTTATATGCAAACTCCGTCCTTCAGGACCCAGTCCATGGGGTGTTTTCTTCAGGAAAACTCTCTGTAGACAGACTTAAGTGCTTTCACCTCTCTGTACCCAAAGGCACCAGATTTGAAGGTTTCTTAGAACGGATTCTTCCTGCCTTTTGTACAGACAAAATCAATTCACTGAGACCACAGTATTGCAGTAAAGAAAGAGTTTAATTAACTTAAGGCTGGCCACACAGAAGATGGAGTCATTACTCAAATCATCTCCCTATAGGCTCAAAGGTTAGGGTTTTTTAAGGATAGTTTGGTGGGCAGAGGTTTAGGAAATGGGTGCTACTGGTTGGTTGGGGATGAAATCATAGGGGTGTGGAAAACAGTTCTCCTGCACTATGCCTGCCTCTGGGTGGGGCTGAAGGACCAGCTGAGTCACAAGTCACAGGTCTGGGTGGAGTCAGTTGGTTGTTAGCAATGCAGAAGTCTGAAAAGACATCTTAAAAGGCCAATCTTAGGTTCTACAATTGTAATGATAACATCACTACAGGAGTAACTGGGGAAGTCACAAATCTTGTGACCTCCAAAACAACAGCTGGTTATCTTTTAACTATGCCTACATTTTAGCAGAATTTGGGCCCCTCTCACAATCCTAACTTTGTGGATTTTTATTAGTTTTACAAAGGCAGTTTAGTTTTGAGACTATAAACTAAATTCCTCTCAAAGTTTGCTTGGCCTACACCCAGGAATTACCAAAGACCGCTGGGAGGCTAGAAGCAAGATGGAGTCAAAAGTGTCAGGTTTCTTTTACCGTCATAATTTTGCATGGTGGTTTCATTAGCACTTATCATATTTTGATGGAAATTCATCAGAGCAATTAAGCACATAGGCTTTGATCCAGACTCACTGAGTTCAAATCCTGGCTCTACGCCTTATTGGCTGGGTGATCTGGGGCAAATGACTTTATCTCTCTCTGCTTCAGTTTCTCATCTTTTACAAAAGAAAAGGATAATGGTAGTATTGGGACCAGCATGGTGGATCATGCCTGTAATCCCAGCACTTCGGGAGGCCAAGGTGAGAGGACTGCTTGAAGCCAGGAGTTCAAGACCATCCTGGACAAAACAGTGAGGCTTCATCTCTACAAAAAATGAAATAATTATCTGCGCATGGTAATGTGTGTCTGTGGTCCCTATTCAAGAGACTGAGGTAGGAAGAGCACTTGAGCCCACGATGTCGAGGCTGTAGTGAGCCATGATTGGGCCATTGCACTCCAGCCTGGGTGACAGGGTGAGACCTTGTCTCAAAAAAAAAAAAAAAAAAAAAAGGTAGTACTACCTACCCCATACTTTGTTCTGATGATTCAATGAGTTAATGCATTAAAAAAAAAAAATCAAACCCAAACCACTTAGAATAATGTCCAGCAGGTAACCAGTGATCAATAAATGTTAGCTTTTAAAAACATTATTATTGCTCTTTTACATGTTTGCTTCATCAACTAAATGGTGATCTCCTAACAGGCCTTGATCTGTGAATTTGGCATCTTTCTACTTCCAAGTCCTAGAGCAGTACCTGGATCACAATTGAAGTTCTATAAATGTCAAAGCAACGCATAAAAGCTAGCCATTGTATATGGAGATATAAGTAAGGTTTGGACATTGTCTGCGAGTGAGTTGGATATCTTAGAAAACTCTTGTAAGGGGCTGTATTTCATGTAACTGCATTTATGGCCATGGTAAAATGGCCATCCCCAGGCCAGTTTTTCTAGGAAAGGCCCTAAGTTCTGAAGCTGAACTAGTGTCTCATTTAGGGAACATGCTCATTGGTAGGTGCTGAACCTCAAAGCTACTCCAAGATAACAAGGACGATTTTGGCAGGTGGTCCACTGGGGTCGATAAGGTCCTCATTGTATTTACGAAGGCATTTATTACATGCACATAATTTAGGCTGGTGTTCAGAGGGGTTGGGATGGAGACTTGCCTCTGGTTGCTAGTAAACTATATTTTATAAGTTATTCCCAGCATTCCTGTGGCAGAGCTCCATTCTCCCCTTCTTCATTGCCCATAGAACTGTAATTTTCCTTCTTAGGTCAGTGATATGTTTGGCCCAAGACATTGGATCATGTTTGGCTTAGGCTAAACATGGAAATTGCTTTTTCCCTTGTGATATAATCACTTTTCCAGATTCCCCTGTGACTAATGGCCTTATGATACTATTTAATGAAGTTTAAGAGAAAGTCTCCTGGGGGGGACTCCTGGAAGAACTTTTGCTTTCTTGTTAAAAGGATAGGTACAAGAGACGAATTATTTGGCACCACCTCTTTCTTTCTTAAACACAAAACGTGATCTCTGGAGCTATGGCATCCATATTGCAATCATGAGGCTACAAGCATGAGGATGAAAAACCAACACAAAAAGGATGAGTAAGTACAGTGATAGAAAAAGCCTAGATCCTTGACGGCATTGTGGAGTTGCAAAACCAAGAGGCAGTCCTGAGAGTGCTTGCCTTTGGACTCCTTGGTATAGTTTAAACTATGGGTTAGTAAGCATTTTCTTAATAGGCCAGATAGTAAATATTTTAGGTCTTTTCACTACAGGGTCCTCATAGTAATTGCTCAAGTCTGCCACATTTTATGCAAAATCAACCATAGACACTATATACATGTATGGGTGTGGCTCTTCCTATTTCAATAAAACTTAGTTTACAAAAACAGGTATTGGCCATGGACCTTAGTTTTCCAATCCCTGGTTTAAGCCACTTTTGGAAGGGTATTCTTTTATTTGCAGTTCAATGAATTCTAATTAATATATTCCTTCTCCCTAAATTCCACTCACTAGCTTCATTAACATCTAAAATTATGCAGTTAGCACCCTACTTCTTGTTTAAGTGAAAGCTCACTGCCCCTGTTGCAGTATAAATGGTACAAAAAGGAATGAAACACCAATCTTTATCAGTTGTTTCTACCTTAGTATAAATTGTTTTAATAAACTCTTTGTTAAGCAAAGAATGTTGTAGGCTAGATCCGTTTTAGGAAGGTATTTACTCCCTCTTCTCACCTCCATAGAAGATGGGCTTGGCCATGTGACTTGATCTGGCCACAGATACGGGTAGAGATGATAGTGCATCTGTTCTGACCCTTAAGAGCATTGCCTCCTTTTTCTCACCTCTCTTGTGACTTAGTGCCTCTGTATTAGTATAAATAGGGCAGACCTGAAACCTACCCAAGACAAGCTGAGATTAGCAAAATCTAGCCAATCCGCTGATCCACAGCAGGGCCTAGAGCTCAGTGAGCTCAGTGAGCTTAGGCTCTCACTTCAGTAGCACCTAAAACCTAGACCCTCTGCCTAGAGTAGAGCAACCCAAGATGGCTGCAGATAAGTGAATAAAGAAATAAATGTTTTCCATTGCTGCCACTAAGATTTCGTGGTGTTTTTCATGTAGCATTGTTGGATATGGGTACTTAAGGAAGAGTAGGAGATGCTGAAACATAGACTAACTCTACCTCCTTTATATTTTTGTGAGCGTTGCCCCTAGCTAAGCTTAGAAAGCTCCATGTCTCATGGCCTATAGGAAAAAGTTGCAGCCTGCCTCTATTTGCAATTGTAACATATAGAAAGAGAAATCTTGCAGAATTCCTCATGCATATTTTCCCACAGAGGGAAGGAGGAAATTTGGGGGAATCCCTTCTCAATAATAACCAAGTACTTAAGAGATGACTTAACCAAGTACTACCTATATAAGTTGGAAATGTAACCTTTTGGTTGGACTCAGGAAGGGAAATAGATTGCTTCAAACATTGTGAGTAAAGCCCCAATTCTCCAAAGGCAAAGTGGTGGAGTGGAAGGTGTAAATCGGAAGGACTGGAGTCAATATGATTTGTTTAGAAACCTGCTTCCATCAGGGCAAATTATGTAACTTTATTGACACAATTTCCTCATAAGCAAATTCAGGGTAGCAATATCAATTCTGCACAGTTATTTTGAAGAGTAAATGAGATAATCATGTAGATTCTATGGTTCATGGTAGATGGTCAATAATAAAAAAACAGGGATTTGTGCTATTTTTCACCAAATTTCTCATTTTCCCTTTTTACATGAAAAGATACTATAACTGATCTAATGACATAGAAACATGTACATATCATAATTTAGTTATTTATATTTAAAATCGAATGGTAATCATAGCAGGAGGTATCTGGTTTTCCCAACACTGAATAACACTGCTCCAGTACAGATGAGTTTAACTGGAAGGTGGAGATTCTGCTCCTTCCTTTCTCACTTTGACTGTTACGGAGAAGAGGGAAGGCCTCAGGGAGGCTAAGATAGAGCATGGAGCAAGTCCTAGGCTTCCCAAGCATATGGAGACTTCTGCCAAGACAAGGCACAGTATTATTAAGATTAACGGTTTTCAGATGGAGTCAGCCTTTTCCACTGACTCAAGTCAGAATGACTGGTAATGATGTTCATAAGATGCCATTTCCTGCCAAACAGTAAGATGTGGAATTTGTTAAATTAAGCCATGTGATGGGCCTGAAATGTATTAACTTAATCCATAATGAATGTCACTCCATTCCTTTTAACATACTTCCCCAATTAAGCTATGTAGGCCTCAGATAGCTAAAGAAATTGAGCTGTCCCACTTGTTGCCAATTGGTTAATTCCTTGATGATGGATAAAAGCTACTAGCAGCTTTTGCTTTCATTCATTTTTTTCTTCAGTAATAGCAATCTTTTAATCAGCTGCTATAAAAGAAATGCTTAATATTCCATAAATAAATGCTCAGGAAAGTCAAACAATTAGTAAGATTAATGCAAAGAAGCTGCCTGAGCACCTCTGATGGGCCCCAATAATGGGCTGCCATTACAGTCAGTGGGCCACATGAAGGACCTGGTGGTCATTTTTATTAGCCCCATGCTGGACACACAGTAGATGTTCAGTGTTTATCAGGCTGAAGTGAACTAAATCCCGGAGGACTCTTAAGGTTTCAGACAAGTGTCTTTCCACAAGACAAGCATTTCTGGATTTCTGGCACTCCTTCCCATTCCCATGGGGAATGCGCTAGAAATTCTTAATAAGAGCATATGCTTCTGCTGCACCCATAGGAGTGGGGGGTGATATGGTTTGGCTGTGTCCCTACCCAAATCTCATCTTGAACTGTAAGCTCCTATGTGTTGTGGGAGGGACCTCATGAGAAGTAACTGAACCATGGGGATGGGTTTTTCCCATGCTGTTCTCATGATAGTGAATAAGTCTCACAGGATCTGATGGTTTTATAAAGCACAGTTCTTCTGCACATGCTCTCTTGCCTGCTGCCATGTCAGACGTGCCCTTGCTCTTCCTTTGCCTTCTGACACAGTTGTGAGGCCCCCCAGCCACATGGAACTGTGAGTTCATTAAACCTATTTTTCTTTAAAAATTACCCAGACTTGGGTATTTCTTCATAACAGTATGAAAATGGACTAATACAGGGGGCAGTCTTTACATAGGGAGGCTACTGCTTCATGTCCACAAGTGACTTAGGTAGCTTAGGCTATATCTGCTTCAGCCACCAAGGCAGGCATGAAGCACAACAGACATCCAGAGACTTTCCTGGGCAGTGTGTTATTTGCCCACAAAAGCATGGTGCAATCTTGCACTATGTGACCTATCAACAGAAAATAAGGTGAAATATTTCAGCTTGTGAACCTCACCTTCAACGGTGGAGCATACCAATTTGAAGGAAACTTTTAGATAAATAGTTATCAATGGTAAAATTACTAAAAAATCTAATATTTCTGGTGTTTTGTTATCTTTGGGGCTCACCTGATATTAAAAGACATAATCTATTGCCAAAGCCCCTTCTATATGTGAAGGAGCTGGATGGGGAACTGGGGTGGTTTAGATCAGAGTCAGTATACTATAGCCTATGGGCAAATAAAGTTTCATTGCAATGTAACACAGCCATGACCATTCATTTGTGTATGGTTTATGGCTGCTTTTGAGTTATAATGGCAGCATTAAATAGTTGGGACAGCAGTCATATATTTCATAAGGCCTAAACTATTCACTATCTGGCCATTTACAGAAAAAGTATGCCAATCCTTGGTTTTGATTTTCTTTTTTTTTTTTTTTTTGAGACGGAGTCTTGCTTTGTCGCCCAGGCTGGAGTGCAGTGGCGCAATCTCGGCTCACTGCAAGCTCCGCCTCCCGGGTTCACACCATTCTCCTGCCTCAGCCTCCCGAGTAGCTGGGACTACAGGCGCCCACCACCACGCCGGGCTAATTTTTTTGTAGAGACAGAGTTTCACCGTGTTAGCCAGGATGGTCTCGATCTCCTAACCTCATGATCCTCCTGCCTCGGCCTCCCAAACTGCTGGGATTACAGGCATGAGCCACCATGCCCAGCCGGTTTTGATTTTTCAAATATATTCACTCTCTTTCTCCCTTGTCTCTAATAAGATTATACTCCTCTCACCCCCATTGATGTTGGCTTGCCATGTGACATGCTTTAGCCTCATGGTGGATTAGAGGGCATGTCTACACCCCTTGACTTAGGGTCTGCAGTGGACCAAACTCAATGTTTCTGTCCACTGGCTATTCAATTAACATGAATATAAGTGTATAAGAGAGAGACTTTGCAAATGAAATTAAAGCTGCAGATCTTAAATCAAGGAAAGTAGCCCAGATTATCCAGGTAGGCCCAATTAATCACAAGAGCCCTTAAAAATGGGGAAATAGCTCTGGCTGGAGTCAGTCAGAGAGATGTAGCAGAAGAGGAAGGTGGAAGAGATGCAGTACAAGGGGAAGTCAGAGAGATCTGAAGCACGAGAAGTACTTGATGTGTCCTTGCTGGCATTGCAGATGGGGAGGAAGGCATGGGAAGGAATGTTGGAAGCCACTAGAAGCAAAGATGAGTCCTTGCTGGAAAGCCAGCCAGGAAACAGGGACTTCAGTTCTGCAACCAAAGAACTGAATTTGGCCAACAATCTGAATGAATTTAGAAGTGGATACGTTCCCAGATCCTCCAGTGAGAAGCACAGTCCTGCTAACCCCTTAAGCTAAGCCCATGAGACCCATGGTGGACTTCTCATTTGCAGAACTGTGTGAGATAATAAATTTGTGTTTCAAGTCACTAAGTTTGTGGTCATTTGTTATGACAGTCATAAAAAGCTAACACTAGGTCTACCTTGCTTTCACCAATAGGGTATAAAGAAACAGGATTCATGAGAGGCATCAAATGTGACTAGGTTTCTACCATTGCCATAAGAAGTACATGATGCAGCAAACCTAGTAGTCTAATGAGATTCACAGACCAAATCTGGACCCAACCTGTAGCTTGGAGTGGAGCCCAACTTTGCCCAGCCTGGATCAGCCAGCCCCTAGGCAACCCACAGATGCATAAGCAACATGACTGTTTTTAAAAGTCACTGAATTTTGAGATGGTTTGTTATGGAACATTATGATAGATAAATGATGAATACAGGGATGCATAATAGGTTACTTCCATAACGAAAACCTAAAATAGGTGGCAGTGGTTTGGGAGCCAGATAGTAACTGGTGTAAAAGTTACCATAGGGAGCTAGAAAAAAACAAAGTAGCCAAAAACAAACCAAAACAAGAACAGCCATGCAAACACGTGTTGCAGGAGACTGAAAAACTGAGAGCATATGGTATGACATGAGCATGTCCATGTTAGCACCATGGCAAACACTGATAAGCTATTGCCTGCAATAATCTGGAAGGTTGAATATGTACTTAATGAATTTGTAGATTGGAGGGAGGAGATGGGAAGCAGAACGTTGAAAGCTTGAGCTGTTTTGCCTAGCTGCTTTTGACAAGCTCTGAGAAGAACTCAGAAAATAGCTGACTATTTTTGCAAGCAAAATTTTGGGGAAATATAGAAAATTCAGAAATCTCATTGTGGAAAATAAAACTGACATTTTACTAAACCCAGGGTGTGGCCATGATGACTATGAAAAAATCAAATCCAACTGCCAAAAAGATATATTTTAAAACATAAAAACCAAATCAGAGGGATGGCTGTTCCATGCTTTGTTTGAGCTACAAAAGAAATAAGATGGTGTCTAATGTGCCTTCCCAGAGAAGCAAAAAGGCTTGTAAGATTAGGCATAGTTCTACAGACATCTGGTGAGGCCAAAATACTCCTAGTTGATTCTAGAGAGAGAGAGACCTGTCTTGGAAATAATTAAGAGTGAGTTTTGGGCACATTGAATTGACTAGAATCAAATATACAGAAAACCCACACAACTTTTGAGAAACATACACAGTAGTTTCCATTTATCTGCCGGGGTTATGTTCCAAGGCCCTCAATGGATGTCCTAAGCCATGGATAGAACCCAACTTTATATATTCGATGTTGTTTGTTTATTTGTTTGTTTGTGACAGAGTTTCACTCTTGTTGCCCAGGCTGGAGTGCAATGGTGCCATCTCAGCTCACTGCAACCTCCACCTCCCAGGTTCAAGCGATTCTCTCATGTCAGCCTCTCAAGTAGCTGGGATTACAGGTGTGCACCACCAAGCCCAGCTAATTTTGTATTTTTAGTAGAGACAGAGTTTCACCATGTTGGCCAGGCTGGTCACGAACTCCTGACCTGAGGTGATCCACCCACCCTGGCCTCCCAAAGTGCTGGGATTACAGGCGTGAGCCACTGCGTCTGGCCTCTATGTTTTTTTATACATACATACCTATAATAAAATCTATAAATTACACACAGCAGAAGATTAACAATAATAAAATTAAACAATTATAACAATAAACTATAATAAAAGTTATGTGCATATGGCCCCTCTCTCTTAAAATGTCTAATTGGATGTAATATTTTTGGGCCATGGTTGACTGTGGGTAACTAAAATTGTGGAAAGTGAAACTGGGTAAGAGAGAACTGCTGTATTGGCGAAAGCACTGCTGGACATAGAAAAGGACTGAAATTGTTTGAGCTATAAACATCCCTTCTCTGAAGAAGCTACTCAGCCTTTAAAAAGCGTATCTTTTCTTGTCTTCATCAGAAGTAGCCAAAGAAGACGCTGAGAAAAAAAAGAAAACAGACCTTCCAGAAGGTGGAGCCAAAAGTGGTGGAGAACAATGGACACAAGATCCACCCTAAGGAGCAGAACTGGGCCTGGAAGAGAAACATTCCTAACCCCAGGGAAGGGCCTGGACACTTTTGACCAGTAGACTTTTCGTCTTGCTGTGAATGAGAGCAGCAATGGGCCGCTTATCCTTTCCTTTTCAAAGAGGAGAGGGCCTGTCCCTGTTCCACCATTGTGTGTTAGGCGAGGAGGGAGCATATATCTTGCCTTTTCAGTTCTTTGGTCTTTAAATCAACCCAAATTTGATGCAGTTTAAGAAATCATGGGCTTTGAGCCTGATGCCATGATTAGATGAGGCTTTTGCTGGTCCTGACATGGAGTTTCTCCCACTAATGGCAACTTTAACTCTGAGTTTGGATTTGACCTTGCAATTTGCTTTGGTCATATTGGAGACCAGAATATGCCATCCCCAAATATGAAGGATGGAAGGATGGTTGAACTGAAGATGATTAATAAGAAGCAGATAAAGGAACGCTGTCTGCCATCCATTTGCCTTTACTTGTCTAAAAGCAAGACTTAGATTTACCAAGACATGAGGGTATCCTGCTCCTCCACCCTTCCCTTCTACCAAAGAGAGCAAAGATAAACCACTGAAGACAACTTGAGATCCTTATTGGCTTTCACACGGTACTAGAGAAACTGACATTTGCTAACTTTGCTAACTAGCCTTTATCTGCCATTTACTTGCCTTCCTCCAAGTTACTTACCCTAGAGGCTCAAAGTCTTTTTATGTCTTGTCATTTCTCTAAAAATTTAACTTTCTTTGTTGAAGATGCTACATAAGCAGGAATTCAAAGCCATTACTTTGAGAACTACTCATTCCCTGGGTGTCTTCGTGTATATATGAAATATACATGTTAATAAACTTGTTTGTTTTTCTCTTAGTAATCCCTTTTGTTACAGGGGTCTGTTCCCAATTAGAACCTGTGGGGGTTATTCTTCCCCTACAGTCAATAGAATGACATCAGAAGTGACACAAACAAGAGATGTGAAATGTCCTCAGGTGGTTAATCTTATTCTCCTGTGCTTCTGCCATTACCATGATAAGAGAATGCTCTCACTGGTCCACTGGTCCAAGGAAGATGAGAGACATACAGAGCAAGCCTGGACCTAAACTGAAGCTTGAAGTTAAGCCCAGCTGAGCCCAGCTTGAATCAGCCAACTTCCAGCTGATCCTCAGATACCTGATGGTTGTTTTAATCCACTGAGTTTTGGGTGTTTGGTACAGCATTACTGTAGCAAAAGCTAATGATATTGGGATTTCTTTTTTCTTCTTTCTCTTTCTCCCAAGAATTTAATTATGAACAACAGTGACAAGTCCTGTGTTTCCTGCTCCTTTTAATATGCTTCCCAATTAGTCTTTTAACTGACAAACCTCTACTTTGGGAGCCAGAATACTTAGTTTTCAATACCAGCTCTGCTGTGTACTGGTTACATGATCTTGAGCCCATAAATTAATACTCTGTTGGTCTCAGTTACCACATCTATGAAACAATGATAATCACCCTAACTTCCTACAGTTTTGTAAGAATGAAATGAAACAGCAGATTTCACAAAACAGTGTATTGCCTGACATAAAGCAGGGCCTCAATATGAATTGGGCCTAAATCATTGGAATGAGCTACTGGATGCTTTCCAAGTTTTCTTTCAGCTCAACAATACTACGGTGTTAAGAGATTTTTGGTTTTCATCACAATACTTGCTCACTGATGCTTGTTTAATGATGACAAACTTTTTTTTTTTTTTTTTTTTTTTTGAGATGGAGTCTCGCTCTGTCGCCAGGCTGGAGTGCAGTAGCATGATCTCGGCTCACTGCAAGCTCCGCCTCCTGGGTTCACACCATTCTCAGCCTCCCGAGTAGCTGGGACTACGGGCGCCCGCCACCATGCCCGGCTAATTTTTGTAATTTTAGTAGAGACGGGGTTTCACTGTGTTAGCCAGGATGGTCTCGATCACCTGACCTCATGACCCACCCGCCTCGGCCTCCCAATGACAAACATTTTGATTTCACTCTTTGAGATCATCCTGATGCTGGTAAGATGCCAGGAAGGGTCAACACATTGACTTAAATTTATACTCGATTATGAAAGGCTAACACCAGGGCACATTTTAATATCCATGAGAAAGACACAAAATATTTGGGTTTACAAATGAGTTCCTAGCACATACTAGGTCAATGTGTGGAAATGAAAGAGAACATGTTCAATTAGTCTACAAGCCAGGTAACATCTCTGTAGTGGCCATAGATATAGATATCCTAGAGAAAGATATCTAACAGTATGTGTGTATTTCAGAAAATACTCTATAACCACTTCAACAAAACACTGAAGTCTGAAGCACCTATCCAAATAAACTAACAAAAATTATCCCAACAACCCATTTAAATCTTTTTACAAATGCATTATGTGTTTCTAAGTATGGTAAAAACCCTTATATACTAAAATAGAGCTTGATCTAACTTAAAATTTTTAATTTTTGCATCTTTTTATTCGGTCTTTACTATTGACAAATGTGTGTCATACATAAATTTGCTTTATTTTAGGAAATGAAAATTCGTAAGTTTATTTTTATTGGAGAATTCTGGGTGCTGCTTGGCCTCTGGGTCATTATTACAAATGGGAAATCTTATAGTTAAGGACTGAGGACATAGAAGGTACCAGAGCTGGGAATAAATCTCTAAGTACATTAAATGCCCTGAAAATGAACTTTCCGATTAAGCCCCAGACAACACTACTATTTTCCCCCAAAGCTGAATATAAATAGAAACAAACAATAGCAAACAAACAAACATATAATTCAGCTTATTTCGAGATTCTGTTTAACTGGGTTTCAGTTAATTGCAGTTTTGCTGTATTTCCTCACAATGCCATTTTCCTTAACCATAACTCTGTAGATTACCAGAGTGGACTATTTCATGCACAATTTATTGCAGAGACAGGCAGTATTTATCAGTTCCTTCATGGCAAAGAAGAATCATCTGCTTGAAGGCCATCACTCACGCTGCTGTCAGCAGAGTGGCAAAGGCTGAATAATAAAAGAAAAGACCCCCACAAATACTGGATCTGTGATAACTCCATTAATTTGAGAATAAGAGGACTTTTTTAAAAATGGGGAGAAAATATCCAACCTTTTAGCAGAACATCCTAGATAAGATAGAGCCCAAGCCTTGGCTCATCCATCATTGTTTAGAATTAGCTTTCATGCACTTGACCTTAACCATCACTCTTTTTGTCAAGCCTGGGTGTCAACACAAAAGAAATTGGTTCATGGATGAAAGTACTGAATGAGCATCTGATCACACTTCTTTCAGGCGCTTACCTTCTCACAGTAAGGGATCAATTAAAACCAAATGGAGCAGATTTCTCTGGATATCTGGGTCGTCAATGTGGAATGCTATGGTTTGGGCAAAGAAGCATTTAACTGAGAAGAGAGAGGCTCCTGGCCCGAGCACAAGCAGGCCAGGCATGTATGTCATAAGCTGCGGGATGTAAACACACTCGGCACTGGACACAAAAGGACAAGGACACAAGAGACAGTCTGTCATGTTATTACCTGAATATCTAGCTGTATTATTTATAAACCAACTTGCAGCAGATGTTGTCTTTTTTTTTAACACAAATTCTCCTTCCAGGGCATTATGCATGAGGCCTAATTGTAAATGCCTATATTGTTTCTTTCCCCTACTGATTTATTGTTCTATAGACATCTACATGGGAACACAGTGTGGAACTGCACTGTTTTCTCTATTAATTATTTTCACTCTTTGATTACTAATTTCAGAAGACAAACTTTTCACTGTTGACCTCCTCAGGAGTGGATTGTTTTACAACGAGACTGTATTAGGGAAATGAGTCCCCAGTGAAAGCAGAAGGGCATGAAAACCTTGTGTCTTATTTACATTAACCCAAACACAAGTTTCTCAGTCATTTCCCTCTTAAATCTTTATCTACTCGTGAAATAAAAGTCACAGATCCAGGAACAATGCTTCCACCGGAGTGATGGCAGTTACCGCACAATACTGGAGCTGTTACAATAGAATCAAAGTCTGCAAAAACAATTACTACTGTTAGACAATAAGACATGGATGCCTATTTCTGTGCCAAAGATGTAAAACCACCAAGCACTACCCTGTGCCCCCAGTAGGTAGGTGCTCAGATTATTAGGAGTGTTCTTCAAATTTAGAATCTGACATGATTTCCAAAGTAAGTGTTCATGACATAATGAGTTACAATTTGGGAGAGTCTGGAAATCTTTTCCAGAGAAGATTTTGAAGGCTTTAGTTGCGCCATGGGATTTGGTTGGTTCTTTTGACCAAACGCCCCTCTGTATGTGCAATTGCCTACCCTCCTGCCTAATGGGAGACAACTGCAGTCCCTGGGGAGCATCCAGGGAACCTGGCCCTTTCCACACCTTCCCTCTCACCTCCTCTCAGAAAGAGGGCGTACTCTGTATAAGCCAGGACTAAAATGTAACATCCAGTGGCTCCTAGGGGCCATTGTCCTGAGCCCTGGTGGGGAGACAGAGATAGAGATGACAAGGTGAGCATCTCTTGCCTGTTGCACAGGCTGCCCATCTCTGCCTGGGTCTCACACCTTCCTCAGAAGTTCATTCTGACCTTGGGTGAAGTGTGTGCATTGAGAATGTAGAAGATTGGGACAGACCATCTATCGAACTCAAGCCTCTAACCTGAGCATCAATCTCTTCCATCCTACGTCACTTAAATGACCACCCAGCTTCTGTAGAGATGCTTCTGGGGATGGAGACTTCTCCTCACGCAACAGCTCATTCTCTTTGGTGAGAGCTCTAACAGAAAGTCTTTCATTGCACTAAGGTTTTGTCTAGAGAAGACCGTAATTTCCACCATTCTGTTCTATCGGCTTTCGGGATCCACACAGAGACTAACTGTTCTTCCCTACGACAGATCTTGAATTATTTAATGAGATTGTGCAGGGCTGTAGAACTATATTTCATTTCTGTGCACGGGGGAGATAGTCACTTTCTGCCCACTGTGCCTAGTTCCTCTCAACACTGTCAAAAATGAGCAGAGGTTTCTCCAGCCTGGGGCAGACTGAGTAGCTAAGCCTGGGTGGGGCATGCAGGGCTGTCCACTGTCTGGAGGGAGAATGGAGGGCATAGGTAGTATAGAACTAATATTCCAGAAAGAGCTCACGTGGATGGCTCATCTTGAAACTTGATAGTTCCCAGGCTGATGTTTCTTATTCTACTCCAGTGGAATTACTTCATTTCAGGTATTAAATATCTGGCCTTAGAGGTCTGCTTCAGTTCTGAAGGACACCCACGTGCTCATAAAGGCTCAAAGAGGCTTTGTACATAGAAGATCTGGTGGCTTCGCTTTCATCGTGAAAGTAGTCACCTGCTCTTTAGAGTAGGGATATAGAGATAAACCATACTGACTCTCAGGGTCCCCAACACTGAAAGACACTGTCACTATTATTATAATCATGGTTGGTTTATTGCTCCAAACCCTGTTTTTACAGTCAAATGTAGCAACCACACTATGTGTTCAGGTTCTACCTTCTGTACCACTAAGCCATTTTGCTGCAAAAAGGACAACTCTGACTCCCCTGCCATCCAGATGTTATGAAAGGTATTTCATTTATTTTTAAATTCATCCAATCATTCATCCAATGTCTACTCTCAATAACATGTGTGAAAACCATGCTAAATATACATCCTCAGTACCTGCCACCCTAGTAGGTCTGCAGTAAGATATCTATTGAGAAGAGCTTGGATGCTGTAGTCTTATCATCATTAAAAAGTGGGCAGGATCTATAAATAGCACCCAAGTTTTAAACTGCTCTTCTGGAGCAAAATGCTTAGTCTCACCATGCAATATTTTAAACGACTTATTTTGAAGTAATTATAGATTGGCAGGAAATGGCAATGATAATATGGAAGGGTCCTACAGACCCTTCACCCAGGTTCCCCTAATGGTAACATCTTGTGTAACTATAGTGGGACCAGGACATTGTCCCAAAGTCAATTGCAGATCTCACCAGCTTTACACATACTCATTTGTGTCATCATACACTTGCTGACTGGCATTCAGTACACAGCATATGACTTCTATTTGGCATCTCAGAAGAGCTTACTTAGAACTTTTAGAGGCACACCTTTCTCCTAAGAGTCCATTTATGGTAGCTTCTAAGTTGGGCTAGTTTCTCAATATCTCAGAGTCAGCATACTCTCTCCCTCTCGCTTTCTCTCTCTCTCTCACTTTCTATGTCCTTCATCTCTCAAGAACACAAGCAAATAGGGTTCTTATGTGTAATGAAGAGATAAGAAGGTCTTGTACCTGCGGCTATTGATTAAAATCTGTGATTGGATCCAGCATAAAGCCAGGAGAGGGTAGAATTGTGCAAAGCAAATAGGCTTTATTCCAGAGGCTGAGGAGAACCTCCGTCCCTAAACAGTGTAGCAAAAAAAAAGGGGCATGAGGAAGAGAAGAGCTAATCTGTAACGGCACACGCTGAATATTTCCCAGCAAGGTTCCATGTGCTGGGTCAGGAGGCTGGGAGCCCAGACAAACCCTGCACCGTGGTTCCAGCACTTTGAGTTTGAGCTCCCTGCTTGCCAAGCTCCTGGTGATCCAGAGGACCTCAGGAAGATCCAGGCAGCGGGGAGGGGATAGGGGGAGAAGAGGTGAGGGGGAGTTTTCCCAGCCAAAACCTACTTCAATGGATCAGCCAGCCTCTGAATAGCAGCTTTTGACATCTCAGTGGGTTGTGAGGGAGGTGTGGTCATCACAAATGAAACAGACCACAGGGGGTGCAGGAGACCTCTGCAGGGCCCCTAATCAATTACTAAAAACACAGAGAGGGTCCTTGGAAAATGAGTGAAGAAGACAGATGCATGCTGACACTCAGTGGTATCACTGGGCACCAAAGGAGAAATTGGGGGATTTTCAACTTCACAGAGGATGGGGTGATTGTTTTCTTTCATCAGCCGTTGCCCTCAGAAAACAAAACAGAAACCAGAAGAGAAACATTGCCTATGGAAAAAAAATACATATAGAGGCTGAAAAGGAGGAAATAAAAGGAATGAAATTTGCTTTTATGAAATCATTTAAATAGTCTTGAATGCCCAGAGGGCCCAGACACTATATTATGCGTTACAGAGAGGTTGCTACCTCCCAAAGGGAATATGAAATGGGAGATGAATATTATTAATCATCCCTATTTGCTATATGTTAGGAAACCGAGGAAAAGTGAAAATGAGTGATTTTACCTTCAAATTCACATGCTGTGGCAGCCACAGAGCTGGGACTGACAGACAAAAGCGTGACGCCCTGCAAAGCAGAAGACACACCAGCAGGCTGGGGGTGCTCATGCTGCTGAATGCAATGATGCCCAGGATCCCCACGCGCCACCTAGCAGCTGGGTCGTCTGCTGCCTGAAGTACTCTGTAGGAGTGGCTGGGGACTCCTTTGCTGGGTCATGTCCACCAGCAGTTCACCTGCTTGGCTCAGGCTGGCTCCAGTTCACTTAAAGGGACTCTAAGGGATTGGGTTGATGTTGAATCTCATTGATCAAACTGAGATTACAGGGAACAGACTAGAACATTAGATTCACTAGATAGGAACTGTCTATTTAGTTTACTTCTGTATCCCCAGGACTTAGAACATTGCCTGGGGCCCAATCCATATGTGTGGGATAAAGGAATAGATCATATTGCCACTTTCTCGGAGCTGGTCATGGTGACAGGCACTAGAAATAGAGAAATGAATAAGTCAGCCCTTCCTGAAGAAGTTCTGTGAGCATCTAAGAGGTGTTATGAAGGGGTAGGGAGGAGGAAGTTCTTTGACCAAATAAACATAAGAAGTTTGGTTTTATTTCAGAAGGATTTCTCATAGACTTCAATAAGTGAATATGGCTTGTGAATTTCCAAAAGGGGCATATATTTGCATCCTTTCTGAAGTATAACTGATGTTGAAAACCCACTCCCTGTTCTGCACACACCTTTACAGTGTATACTGGGACTGGTGTTTGTTCCTTGGGGAAAACATGGCACCTGTCCTTGAGTAGCTCTTGATCTCTTGGTAGCCACTTCCATCCAAGGTCTGCCAGGCAATAATTCAGTCTTCTATGCCACTGGTCTGAGACATGACTGGATCACTGTAAGACCATGGCTGCCAACTACTCTACCCCAGACATTTTTACCCACTGTGGTCACTAGATAGTCCTTACCTGGATTCCCAACCCCAGGCCCTGGAACACAGGGGTAGAAGTCCTGATCTCCCTAAAGACAGTCAGTTCTAAATCCAAGCATGTGCTCATGATCTGATATTTAAAGCTGAGACAGACTCAGAAACCTTGAAGCCAGTTCTGCTCTCAGTAATTCTGACCTGGTAACACAAAGTCTAAATCCTGCCACCATGCCCATCATCGACGCAGGGATGAATAACAAAAGAAAATCGCTCTTTCAACCCCACAGCCAGAATATGCCTTCATAAGACAGAGCCCAGAGTTTGCGACGTGTGGTGTTCAAAGTCCCCACATTTCAGCCTCGATCTCCCACGTGGAGGGCCGTGCATTCTCTCAGACAGTGGACTCTACCCTTGCTGTAGTCCGAATAAATCACCAGTGCCCTGGTACTGAAGGGAGTTAATTGCGTTTGGAAATACTCCAGGTACTGAGACTGGTTTGGTCAAAGACGTGGGCAAGGGTAGGGTAACATATGCATCCACTTTCATGAAATACACGTTAAGAATAGTGGGCTCTGTGTTGCCTAATTTATAATGGATCCCACACACACTCCTCCCTGCCTTCTTTTCCTGGCGAAGAATGTGAGGAACCATGGCAGTATTTTTCTTTTAGGTATAACAGTCTGTCAGTATCAAATTCTCTCAGTCAGTGGGGAGCATATAGTGTTGATTTACTGAAAATCTGGGATTATGTCTGCTCTGTGGTGAGTAGATTTAAGAGAGGAGAGGTAAGGGTCTCGGAAAGGTGAGGAAAAACACAAATGAAAGCTAGCAGGGAAAAAATAGCTTGACAGTTAAGATACAGTGCAGCCACCATCAAAATCTTCTAGAAAGAGAAGCCCAGGAAGGAACACACTCACATACACATGAACACACACGTACATCCGCCTCAAGTCCCATGTACTGGAAGGTTTGCAACCTTTTCAATTAACCCCTTTCTCTTTGGGGCATTCCGGATGTGTCAATGAAGGCTTAAATACTGTCATGTTTCACGCTGGAGAGAAATTGTGACAACAGATACAAAGTTTTGTTTCAGTTTTTAAGAACTGACTTAAAAAAAAAAAAAAAAGATTTGTGGCGAGTAAAGGGAATTCTTTTCTTCAAGGGCCCTTTGACACTTGACTACATTCCTGGACCTTTTTGTCACCAACATTTCATTATCCTCATCATATCCCTAGCCTCCTGCTCTTTCTCTCCTTTGCCTCAAAATAGCTGTCGCCCTGTGTTACTTTACCCCCAACAATATTCCCTAGGAGCCCCTCAACCTTCCCTTTCTTCTTTTACTCTTTCTCCTCTTTGTCCTATTTTGAAGTGGAATACAATAACTAAATAGAATTAAAATGTGGGGAGAATAACACAAACCCCGTGGCAGTAACTGGGTGCTTTTGAGAAGGGATTTTGGTACGTTTCTCTTTTCTGGGGCAAGGCTCCCAGCAAGCACTGGGAAGGATAGAGTCGTGGAAGTGGTGGCAAGTGGGTGATGGGAGTTCTGGGGGTGATATCACCCCCTACCTGCTCCCTGACCCTCACCATCTTCACGAGTTTCCTCCGCTTCAGGATGGTTGGCAGGGGTGCAGTAACTTTTGTCATGAAGCATCCCAGCACTGATGCTGTGACTCAGTAGCTCTAGAAGAATCGGATGAGAAAGGCAAGCCCTGAGGTTCCCATCTGGTAGCTAGAAGGGATTCAGTTTGTCTTTCTGAAGGCCACTGCCAGCTGCAGAAGTGAAGGATGTTGGGGTTGGGGGAGGACCACACTTGTAAACCCCGATTGCTGTGGCCACCAAGAGACACAGGCACTGCTGAGTGTCTCAGAGCTTGAAAAGAGAGATGAGGGAAAAGAGGAAAAAGAAAAAGAGGAAAGAGGGGATAAATAATAGTAAAGAAGATGCCACTAGCATTCTGTAACTCTAGAAAAGAATACAGAGATATCCAGTTGTGAATGAAGCATCATTTTGTCTCTATATTTTATTTAAATTATATATTCTTCATCTGCATACTAGGGATTCCTGTGATTTTGCTAAGTGGACTCTCTTAGCTTGTGACTCTCCAAGACCTGCCTCCGAGTTTAGGACAGGGTCCTCTGTGAGGAAGCCTGGCTTCTGCTGTTAGAATCTGTAAGGCCAGCCCGCGTGTTAAGTCACCATGTGCCTGGAATAACCCCGGTTTATGCCTGTTGTCTCTGACTGATTATGACTAATACCCCTTTCACTAAAGTGTCCTGGCTTTAATGAGAAATTACATAGTCAGTCTACATATAGACAAATTAAAGACTTCTTTTAATAGGACTATCAACCACGCCTCCCACGTTCATTGAGACTAAAAACTGCCTGAAAAGAGTTACTGCAAAATGAAATTCCAGGGCAAAGAATAACTCCTTCAAGATCATTTCTCCTCCTCAGAGATAAGTGCAGTTAGACCTCAGAAGAGACTCCCGTTCACACATACTTGGGCCCCATTTGGACATGGATCCAGCTATTCAAAATGGCACAAGAACCTGGTTGTGACCAACGTCATTCACAAAGCAGCATGACAATGACAAGTGTAATAGTGAAATCCTACATAATAGTGGACTAGCAATGGGGCCCACAGGGCTGGCCAGCTCGGGGTTCATAGAGGGCCCTTTAAAAATTTAGCCTTAGGGGCGCCTTTCACTTTATTATTAAGACCCAGAAAGAATGCTAGGGCCTATGAAAGAAACAACTGCAACTCCTCTCAGATTCTCTTCATACTGCAGGCTGCAACAAAGCCTGCCTTTTTTACATTTCAAAAGAGGCTGCTTTCTCTTTAAAAAGTAGGAGCTACTTGGTCTGATGTGGCTGCCTTTATCAACCATGAAGTTCCCAGCAAGGTGCTGTTAGTGCCTGATTAAACCTCATACCAACCCATGTCCCCCATGGTAACCCAGAAGACATCTGCTGAGACCGGGAGCGCTGATTCAGTTTAATTGCCCAGCCTCTCTGTGATGACCGGATTTCTTGTCTCTCAAGGCCTGGACTGGAAATCCACGTGATCAGATCAAGTATCTGGGTGTCTTGACAGATCTGAAATATGAATATGGAGATGGCGTTGTGCTCTGCAGTGACTTATGAAACCCCAATGGTAAAATATGATCTGCCATTGAAACAATTTCAGGAGTGTGTGCGTGATTCACATAAAACTCATTTTCTAATGGAACACTAATTATTAATAAATCAGACCAAAAATGGAAAAACAATGTGTATATGCATACACATGTAAGATGTACACATATGTATAAGATATACATAAGTATATATTTACACACATATGTCTATTTCTTTACCTATATATAAAAATATATAGGGCCCCATTTAGACTGTATCAGTCTGTATTCTTGCTTTTCTTGGACTAACAAGATCATAACAACTTGTATTTACAAAGTATCCTGCTCCAAGGAATTTGAACACTGAAGAAATAGATGGTGCCACCTCCTTTAATTTCCTAGAAAGAGAAAACAAAGCACTGATGGAGATGGCGATGAGCAGGAATGGGAACCTGCAATCTCCTGGAATCTGCAACACATTTCTGCTCTATCAGAAGAAGAAATGCAAGGAAGAAGTCAGACAAGATGCTCTAACAATCCTCGGGTCACCAGATTCCTCCCGAAATCTCCCTTCCTTCTGGAAAGCCATCAAAAGTAAAGGCACTGGCCCTATAGGACCATGGGATCACTTAAGGAACATTACAGAGCAATGATTCTTGACCTTCTCAGCTTCAAACTCCCTTGTAGAAATTGCACCCCCCTTCCCCACCTCAGACTATTTGTTCCAAAGGCTTTTATCTGTCAAAGTGGATAGGGGTGCTCTAAGAACAGCTTGAGATCTACTGGTCATACCCCAGAGTCCCTGTGCTGACAACGACATCTTTCCCATCCACACAAATTATCCGTCGTTAACACATGGACTTGCTATATTTCTAACCAAATCAAAGAAACTGTACTGATCTTTTCTGCAGCCTTATTCTGAGTAAATATGTGATTTCCATTAGGCTTTTTGAAATATGTAAAATATATAGACTCCCATTACCAGCTTCAGGACCTCTAGGTGTTTGGGGACCCTTACTAGGAATTCACTCCTATGCCCAAAATGAGTTTGAAGATGAAAATTATAGCTGGGAGGCGGGCGGGGGGAAGAACTGTTGGTGTAACAAGATATTTAAAAGCAAAAATGTTTTTTTCCCACCTGGGTAGGTCAGGGCCTAGCATTGAAGAAAGGGTTGTTTTCAAAATGAGAGTAACTGCTAAAGCAAAATGTGTAAAACTGAGACACTGGGCAAAGAAGGGAAGGGTGTTGGCTTATAAGAGAAGAAAATTCTACTGTGTTAAACTGTTTCCCCTGAAATAACATTTCCACTCAGCTGGGAAATTTTCTGGGATCCTGAAACTTCATTAGGTTTTTGGCAATTACCCCAAGGAGACCCCCTAAAAGGCAGGCAATAGTTACACAATTGACATGCATTGTGTGACAGAAATGAAGGAAGCTGCACATGCTTTTATTCATTAACGTATTTTTTCCACAGTGCCGTAAGGAAGGAAATTGTAAATTTGTAATCAGGCAGATCTCTAAGTTTTCCAAGAATGGCTATTCTCTTCCCAACTAGGGTTAAAAGACAATTTGTTGCACTCTGGGCAAATCCTGACTTGGTTCCTGTCTTACTTAAGTAAGGTTCCAGAAGTAGTCATAAATCTTTTAAAATATTTATTATTAATTCATTTTGGGGCAGCTTTTATGATTCTAAAACTCCAGGATCTGTTTGAAAGTTTCCTGAGTCTCGAGTTTCATGGAGAAAGGCTGACAGGGAACCAAATTCCACCAGTGGTTTGGTGGTGTGTGAGCACAGGCCATCAGCCAGAACATTCTAACATGTCCACAAAGGGCATGAGTTGGGGTCATCTCTGCCGAGAGACTCTATGGACTAGGGGGAAACACTTTCTTCTTTCCCCCAATACTATTTGGACTAGTTTCTAAAAATGGACAGAAACACCTCGTCAGCCTTGTGATAAATCCAATAACCTTGTAATAAACAGACAAGGGTACTATCAACATGACTTATTTTCCACTAACTAGTTAATGCAAATAAGGCAAGCTAAAAGGCAAAATTCTGACTTCGTTTCATCTATTGCTTTACCCCACACCAAATGTAAATGTAAAAGTCTCCTGAATTGGGTGCCTTATAATCTCGGTCCACTGACGGATTGTCTAGAAGCAGACTCACATTTCCCCAAAAAAAGAACCTTGTAAAAATAGCCATTGCTCTTTGTAGATATCAAATCTGTGGCTCCGGCAGGGGGTGCAGCGGATGCAGAAACCCAAATCCACCTTCAGGAGAGGCAGCCTGGAGGAGTAGCATGAAGCAAGCAAAGAAGATTTTGGTGGATGGGTTCTCAAAAAATCTTCCTTACAGCCAAGTCTGTGAGGCCAGGGGACAGTCTCCCAAGGGAAGTGGTGGGAACCCCACAGTTAGAGGCATTTAGAAGGGGCCTTGATGGAGCAATGGAAATGTTACCCTAGGTTAAAAACTGTGCCCTAAAAAGGGTTAGGGGAGACAAGTTTAGAGATTCTTTCAGCTGTAATGTCTAAGAATCTCATTAGACTACAGAGAAAAAAATAAAAGAAAAAATGAAACAGGAAAAAAAGGAAAAAAAAGCCAGAAGAGAAAATAATGTCAAGGCACCCTGTTAAGAAACACACCGGAAGACCCTCATGATCTCCCAGCTACTGTTCCATCCGAATGCCATGTAAGGGTTTGTGAGCTGAAAATCAAGTGAGCAGAGGGGAGATCCCTCTCGACTGACTGTGAACAAACCCTGCAAACTCCAGAGCCATTTGTCTAAACCAAGTGCTGAAAGAAAGGAAGCCTGAGATGGGGTAGCCACGAAGATTCATTTCCTTGTGGAGTTTGGCTATTCCTCCTCACTTTTAATCAATGCAATCCTGTCTAAACAGCCTACTTGCCTTAGCAAAGAAGTCTGGATTGAAGCTCTGAGCTTGCTTTTTTTTATTAAAGGCATGTTGGCAATATCATGGTACATGACTTCCCTGATTTCTAGCAAACAGAGTCATAGACAACCTGAATACCAGAGTGCTGGCTGCTTCACCCCAGTTGAAATCAGTCTAGATTAAACATGTAAGTCATATAGTATTCCAGCATGAATAAATACGATCTGTGTATTTATGATTGTATGTGTGTGTGCATGTGTGAGCGTGTGTATAGTGAACAGCAGACATTTCCATGCTTAGGATTTTTTTCTTTTAACTGGTAAAAATAACTGTGACCTGAATTGAGAATGAACCAGGCTCCAAAAAGGCAGTTTTCCTGAACATGTACAGACAAAGGAAATAGTTTCCTTACCAGAAAGGAGTCACTTGAAAGCTTTTAGGCCAGACCCTGCTTGGGCTCAGATTTCTTTTCTTTCAGCCCTTTGATGAACAACTCATATGGAGATTCAAGCATCTTGTGCCTGGTTTGAATTTAAGCTGTTGCTGACTTTAGTGGAAAACTTTCATAAACTCAACTCAGGCTTTCTTCCTTTCCCCATGACTGCTGACCAGGTTTTGCTATATCTTTGGATATTCATCTTGAGTCATTCACTCTCAGTGTGATCATTATTATCAACTTGACGGAAAACAATTTTTCCCCAAGAGAGACTGAATTCAGTCTTCTCCTTTCTCCTACAGCTCTGAGTTCTGTCATTCTTCTGGAGCAGGGGGAGGGTGAGGCGGGGCTGGGGGACTACTGGATGCAGGAAGGAGGATGGAATGGGAGTGAAGCCTGCCGACAGCTGCTGGAGATCGCGTATCTCTGTGGCAGTGTTATTGCTGGGACAATACCACATGGATCCCCTCCAGTACCCTAGCAAGAGGGCGTATTCTTCACGTGCCAAAGCCCTTCTTGAGGAATGAGCTGGGTAGAGAGTGTAGTTTTCAAGAAAAGCCTTCGCCCTCAAAACAGGACTCCTCCTGTGGCTCACCTGAGAACAGTTCCCTCAAGGATTGCTCCCCGTGTTTGCTGGGCTCTTTGGTGAGAGTTGAAAGTTTGGGATGCCCAGAACACTTTGTTCAGGAACCTGTGCTGCCTTCAGAATTGTGCAGTGAAAAACAAGAGCCTTGGAATCAATCCAGCCTGGATTTGGAGCCTAGCTCTGCCATTTACATGGGTAACTTTAATAACAAGTCTTCCTGGTCCTTAGTGTATATGTGAATTTGAGAAACCCTCAATTTCTGGATATTGGAAAGATTAAATGAGATTACGCTTCTAAAGTTCACTGTCTCTGCTTCATTCTTCCTCTCTGACCCTATGCTCTTGTTGATAACTTTGCAAATTCTCCTGGTCCTACGTAACTAAAACAATTGTGTCCCGTCCAAGCGTGGAGGATCCAAGAATGATTCCCTAGGGTGTGTGGGGCCCGAGGTGAATCACATGGCGTGTCCTCACTCCCTACATGTTTACAAAGCCACAATCAGATTTAAGCGATTTTGAGGGCAGGTTTGAGTTGAAGATGAAAAATATCACAAAAAAAGAGAAGTCTAAGGAATATGTGTGGAAGCAGGAAAAGGGGGCATCCTGTTTGGCCTCAGGGTGGCTGTGCGGGGCACTGTAAGATGCTCCACGCCCAGCAGCACCGATCTCCACAGATCCCTGAATGCAGCTCAGCACTTACTCACTGATGCAGCACACAGGCGTCCCCGGCCCAGTGCAGACATCCTGATTGGCCAAGACCTCCGGGAGTGCCTCTTACAGGAACCCTTCTCTCTTGCAGTTTCTGAACTTCAGGAGGCTCACTTGCCACAGTTCTTGCATAAACTTTGTTGCAAATGAGCCAAGTAGTTTGTATTTGTTTTTATAGTGGTGCAAATCCGACAAGTAGCTACCCACACAGCCACTTCATTTAAAAATATATAAGACCCAGCCGGGCACAGTGGCTTATGCTTGTAATCCCAGCACTTTGAGAGGCCGAGGTGGGCGGATCACTCGAGGTCAGGAGTTTGAGAACAGCCTGGCCAACATGGCAAAACCTGGTCTCTACTAAAAATACAAAAATTAGCCAGGCATGGTGGTACATGTCTGTAATCCCAGTTACTTGGGAGGCTGAGGCACGAGAATCGCTTGAACCCAGGAGAACCCAGGAGACAGAGGTTGCAGTGAGCCAAAAATGCACCACTGCACTCCAGCCTGGTTGACAGAGCAAGACTCCATATCAAATATATACATATATCCATTTATATATATATCCCATTTTAAAAACCAGGCTGTGTGTGGTGGCACATGCCTGTGATCCCAGCACTCCGGGAGGTCGAGGCAGGAGTATCACTTGAGACCAGGAGTTCAAGACCAGCCTGGATAACATAGCGAGACCACACCTCTATCAAAAAGAATTAGCTGGGTGTGGTGGTATGATCTGTGGTCCCCGTGGCCTGGGAGGCTGAGATAGGAGGATCATTTGATCCCTAGAGGTTAAGGCTACAGTGAGTAATGATTATGCCACTGTACTCCAGCCTAGGCAACAGAGCGAGACCCTGTCTCAAAAAAATAAAGAAAAAAGAAGAGAAGAGAAAAGAAAGAGAGAAAGAGAGGAAAGAAAGAAAAGAAAAGAAAAAGAAAAGAAAAGGCAAGCTATAGAATGTAACCACATAGCTGAGGCTTCCGTTTGAACGTAGCCCATTGGTGTGTTCATTTCCTAAGGCTTCTCCTACAACTTACCATGACCTAAGTGGCTTAAAACAACACAAATGTATTCTCTTACAGTTCTGGAGGCCAGATAGAGGAACTCAGTCTTACCAGGATCAAGTCAAGGTGTCAGCAAGACTGGTTATTTCCAGAGCCCCTAGGAGGAGAACACATTCCTTGCCTCTTCCAGCTTCTTGTGGCTGCTCCATCCCTTGGCTTGTGGCTACATCTACTCCAGGCTTTGTCTCTGGGGTCACATTGCCTTCTCTTCTTCTGGAATCAAATCTCCCTCTGCTCTCTCTTATAAGGACACTTGCAATGGCATTAGGTCCCATTCCGATAATGAGAATAATCTCTCCATCTTGAACTTCTTGATTTAATCGCATCTGCCAAGTCCCTCCTGCCATATGAGGTGACATTCATAGGCTTCAGGCTTAAAGATGTGAACATCTTTGGGGACCTTTATTTAGCCTACCACAAATGGATCCCCCTTCATTAACAGCCAACAGATGCCTTGTTACGAAGCGTTTCTTGCCCAATAGAATAGAAAAACAATAACTCTTTGGCATTCTATTTTTTTCCATTCTAAATCTATAATACAGACCAGTATATTACATGGACGCATCATTTCCTGCTACTGCCATTGTCTCTGCCATCTCAGGAAAGGAGCTGAGAAGTGGATTCTAAAGATAGTGACAGTCCTAAGACCATGTCTCCTTTATGCAGAATGACTGAACACAAACATCCCAGTCCTTTTCCATCATGTTAAAATTGATGATGTGCTCCAAGTCTGGCCAGAAAGCATGTGCTTTTCCAGACACACAAAAACCTAAATTTATACCTCCTTAAGAGACAAAAGAGTGGCATTAAAGCCAGGAATGGTTGCCCAGTTGAAAAACAGGAGGTTGTAAAGGAACAGCTATTTAAAAGTCACTCTGATATGACCTGTACCCCAAACAATTCATCGCAGGGTCACAGTCATTGTTGCTAGGTGGCATAACATTTATTACTATGGTGTCCTGGGCTCCTTGGATTGGTAACAGACACATCTGTTCCCAGAGGATGAGCAAAGGTTGATAATGTCCTCTTACCCTAGGCGAGTTGAACTTCAACCGCCAAGATACTGGTTGACATTAAGACTTTGCAACACCTATCATTGTCTGTCACCTCCCGAGATAAACTCTCTCGTGACTGGTTTCTCCCGTCACCAGCCACTGATGCCATTTTATTCTATCTCTTTTGTAGACTGGCTCTTGGGTCCCTGACACTGTCTGGCTGGCTAGATTTGGTCATATGCTCAAAGCTAAATTCACAGACCTCCAGACCTCACAGTGTGATGGGATAGGAAATAATCAGAGAGGCCTGGACGGAGTTAGACTGTCAGAGAAACTGCAAATCAGCAAAAGAATGAAAGCCCCTTGACCCTGAGCACATCTGCCACATATTTAATTCTGCGTTCTTGCCAAGCCCTGAAAACCCTGGCTGGGGAGACTTGGGAGCGAATGGGGTTATGAAGTCTAGGAGAACGTAGAGGTGAGAAGGCTGGTGGGCTGCCGGCTGCTGCGCTCCTCTCCCCGGACAGGGACCGGGCGTGGGATCGGTGGTGGTGAAGTGGACACTGTGAGCTCTGAAGATAGTCAGGGACACAAATGTAACCAGCTATGTGCGGGTGTCTGGATGACCCGCCGCAAGATGTACTGCAGCGACTTTATTTGCTCGCTTCTTTGCCAGCTGGCTCCAGACCAGAGGAAGCAAATGAGCTTTTCCCTGTTCCTTGGGGTTTCTGATCTCAGGGCTACATTAAGGAGATCCCGACATTTAGGCGGAAGTGAGCCCGTGCGTTCCCGAGTTCCTGAGTGGCTTCTCATTTCCACATCTTAGGGGCAAATTAGAAATGGGTGCAGAAAAGTTTTGTTTGGGAAATGCCAGAGGGACCTTCCTGATAGGGCTGCACCTACTTCTCCAGCTTCCTTCTCACCTCCTGCAACCTCTTGCATTTTAGTTCTGGGAAGACTGAGGATTTGCTGTTGGTTTCTTTTCACTGCTCTTCATATTCCCCAGCTTTTTCATCTGGTTCAAATGTCACTGTCTCTTGGAAGCTTTCCTGGATTTCCTAAGCAGACTTAGATTACCCTTCACGGTTGTCTCTTAGCATACCTCATATTCTTTATTTTGTGAGGAGCCAGAATAATTTATTGATCTATGTTTTCTACTAACCAAAAAGTGTTTGAAGATAGAAATACCATTATATTTCCAGTCTGGCACATGACAATGATTCAATAATTGTTTGGTGAGGAGAGGACATTCCTACGTTAGACACTAGTTTTCAATATAGACCTGGGCTGTGGACCTTTGGTTGTGGTAACAGACTGTGTGTGATGGATACACCACAGGGGAAAATCTATGAAGTCTCAGGAATTTTTCAAAAAGAAAAATGGCCCTAGCTGATTTTTTTATGTTAGTTGCTTGGGTACATTATTTTGTGGAGGCAAAGCTAGAGATGCTGGATGAGCATAAGGCAATCATATATGTATCCAGCACAGGAAACTTGGCCAACATAGAGATGCCAACAGGAATTCTGCCCAATTCAGGTGCTCCACATTGAATGCACCTATGCAAACTCAATTAAATCTCTCCTTCAGAAAAATAAAGAAAAGCCAAATAAATATCAGAGATAATAAAGTTCTAAAATACTTTGTGGGCACAACTACTTTTCTTATACTTTCATTAGACTGAGGCATATGATGTTTTCTGGTCCATGGACTGCAACTGGAAGTGACATGCATCACTTCTGGGCCAAAGCACAGAAAAGTAGGCAGAATTCTCCAAGCACTTGCTTCCCTGCTGTGGTGATCATGGAGGACTCATGTTGAGAAGGCAGAGCAAGAGGATCAAAGCATCCTGGATCACTGAGTCACCGCATGCAGAATAGCGGTGTCTTGGAGAGTTGCCCAAACCCACAGCAGAGTTTGCATGAGTGAAAAATAAATGTTTACTGTTATGAGCCACTGAGTTTTGGGGTGGGAGATAGTCTGTCCTGACTAGAGCAGGCAAGTTGTTCTAAAACACTTTCTTGCATGCTTATGAAACAGACCACTACTCAGTGTCAGAAGGATTCAGCTGATTGTTTCTTCAACTTCACGGTGAGTAATTAGCACTCACCTTTACTTGAGAGTCCAAGGAACCTGGAAGGCTGATAGGCTCAGGGCGAATTCAGTGAGCGTGTTGTGGAAAATTCAGAGGAGAAGCACTGACATATGGGGCTATAAACATCTGTGCGCCTTCCTTATACAAATTCTTGAATTATAGTGTCACAAATCAGTCATCAGATGACAGGGACAGAGATGATGGAGGATAGCGGTGGGATCATATATTTAATGCTTTGGGATATCTTGCCATAGGCCTTCAAAAGCCCCTACTCCTTATACCACTATTTGACCTCTCTTGTGTGTTTATTACTTAATACTTATTAAATGTTTAATAACTATACATTGTTAATTGGTTCAGGGATGTTTTCTTGGCCAGGCTTCTGAATGCATTCATCCCATATGGATATTGCTTAGCTTCCATGACCCACTATTTATTAATGTAAATATCAGACCTCTGAATAGAGCAAGAGTTCAATATGTACCCTTTGAGTGAACAATTCTATTGAACAAATCTATCTCTTATCTTACCCCACCTTAGAGCTTACAAACACAGGATTCACTTACCTGAGCTAAAGAAAGTAATTACCTTTTAAGTAAACAACTACCTGGTTGTCTATTTCAAACTCTATGAGAAATATTCAACAATTTCTTTTCCTAAAAAATATGTAATTATTATATAGAACTAGAAGGAAAATAGGCTTGATTTGCAAACAACCTTAAAATATACAATCTTCTCTCTCTCTCTTTTCCTCTGTAGGCTCCATGAGGCATTTCCTATTAAAAATTTCAGCTCTGCTTCTTATCACCTTTGCCCTCTCCTCCGCTCTGACTTTAAATTCAGGAGATGGTTTCCCTGGGGAATATAGATGCTAGTGCCATGTGATCTGGCCTAAAGGGTAGTGTGACAGAGCGAAACAAAAGAGGATGCTAACCTTGCCTTTCTCCCATTCACGTGTGCACTTCCCTACTGAATGCCAGAGACGTGCAGCGAGTAATGCTCCACCATCTCAGTAAAACCTATTAGTTTATGTGATTGAATCACTGGCAAGACTGACTCTGAAAGAGAAGGGTGACAAGGAGTTAGCAAAATTTCTGGTGTTTGAAAGGGACTAGTAAGAACTGTAGTTTTTTAATGGCAATTACTGCTTTCATCTTTTCTTACTACAGAATTATTGCTCATCATGGAAAAAGCAAAAAACATACAGTAAATAAAAGACAGAAAAATCATTTTCAATCTAATCCTACAGATACTGCTCTTAACGTGTTGGTTTGAAACGTTCTCTCTCAACCTCTCTCTGTCTCTCTTTCTCCCTTCCTCTCTCTCTCCCCTTTCTTTCCCTCTTTGAATGCCTGTGTATACTCAAGTGTAACTATCTATAATTTAATATTACCTCAATAACATTAATTACCTTAAGAAATCAGAATTTGTTTTCTGAATACAAGTACAAATGAATACAATAAATACAATAAAATTAGGAAACTGTCTTGATATATTGTTCAAAGTTAGACAGTATGACACTGAAATCATGATTGACAAGAGACAACTAGACCAAAGAGATGCTTAAACTGCTGATACTCAGAGGTGGAGTTGTAAAAATGGGAGAGGGACATTTGGAGCCACTTTAGGGAAATCTAACATTCATTTGCACTTTTCTTCTATGTGCAGCTGAAATGTAATTCTTCTCACTATTTTTTCAAACCTCCAGTGCCTTCAGTGATCTTTCTGGAAGACATCAAGGAAAGATGCTTTGTCTCACTCCACACTTCTGGGGTGATGTCCTGTGATGTCAACCCAGGATGGCAAAAAGGACAAGATTATCTACTCCCTGACCTACTTCAGTGACTGCGTAAGCTCAGGGTCAGAAGCACTGAAGAAAGCAATAAGGGGCTACCCCTCCATCCTAAGGCCTGGACCTCAGGAAGAGAGTCCTTGGAGAGAACTGGAGAAAGAGAGAGAATGTGAAATGGCGTTGGAGTGAATTTAATTTGAATTTCAAAGGGCAAGGTCCCTTGAGCTTCATCTAGGTTGCACGTACGTAGATGTAAAAAGTAATATCATGCTGTTTCTGTTATTTCACACTCTATGGATTTTCATGTAACAAATATTTGAAGGCCATTCATGACATATATATATATATATCTCCATAAACATCATGATGTTGGGGGTGGCTGTGACAGAGATTGACCACTCAGCACAAGTAACAGATGCTGCTTCTGGGTGGAAGGAGTGAAAAGATCAGGCCTACTTCTCCAGTTTCCTCCTCCCTGTTCTAGCAATCACGGAAGAGACTTTGTATTGAGATGATGGTGCCAAAGAGGAGAGTGGTCTGTGCTGCTGAGTCATCATGTGGAGGACAGCTGCCTGGAGTGCCATACAGACTTCAGAGGGAAAGAAATATATGTTGTCGGTTAAGCCACTGAGATGTTTGGAGTTGTTACTGCAGCATCAGTAAGTCTACTCTGACTAACATATTGGTCACCAAACCCATTTTCTCCTTTTCCTGGTTACTCAGCTAGATGACATTTCCCAATTCCTTATAAAAAACTAGATCAGACTTGGTGGCTGAATTTTAACCAATGAATTGTGACCAAAAGCTAACCATGTTACTCTGGGGTTGAGATGAGTAAGAAGTAGGTGTAGCTTCTCTTCCTCTTTTTCTCCTGATGACTATGAAGCCTAGGAGATGAAGGAGCCACAAGTTAAAAAAAAATTGTGGATCCTTGAAACACTGCCTAGAAGAGAGCTGCCCACCATTTGGGAACACTTGTGTTGAACATTATGTGAGTGACAGTAAATGTCTATGTTTTTTGAGCCATTACACATTTTTCGTTTACAACAGCAGACCACATTAACTTTTAAAGAAATTTGTATTTTGAAGTAGAGTGCTTCCATAAACCAAAACCTGAAATCAATGTCATTTGGCCTAGTGATGGAATGGCAGGAAGTAAAGAAACAAGCGGTATCCTTTCTTTGAAATGAAGGCTGAGTGCCTCATTATATGTTGGCAAAACATTTAGCAAAGTTGTTGCCTGTGATAACTTGGAAGGCTGACTATATCCATACCAAGACTGTTAACTCAAGAAAACTGTTGGCAAGAGTCAGTATAAGTATGTGATGGCTACTATTTAGCAAGGTTTTATAAGAAAAAGTGATGCTGAGGCCAGAACTGGCTAGTTTTCAAGTGCAGATGAAAGACACTGGAGAGAATTCAGTTCTGGACTTAATGAAAGAATTAAACTTTTATCATGTGCACATTTTTCGTTTTGTGTTTTTTACAAAAGCTATCATTACTTTAAGTAATATGGCTGCATATTATTTTATTGTATGACTATCTCAAATTTGTTTAAACAAATCTCTACTGATGACCATTTGGGATGTTTCCAATTGTTTTGCCATTGCTAAAAGCTCTACTTTGGATATCTTGGTACTACAGTTTGTCCACTTGTCCGATTATTTTCTTACAATTTATTATTGTAATTGGAGGTGCAGGGTTAAAGAATATGGACATTTTAAACAATGTATTCTGTCCAATATCCCTGAAGAAAATTTACACCATTTTGATATCCCACTACCATAGCCTCAACATCAGAGGCATTATCACTATAGGTATCTTTAAAATAGATGAGCAAAATACATGATGTTCCATTGTTGTTTTGTTTTCCTTTTGTAATTAGTGAGGTCGAACATAACTTCCTATGTTCATAGCCATTGCATTTGGTCACTTGTGAACTGCACTTCTCTCTTGAGATAGCTGTCTTACTTATTTAGAAGGACTCAATTTAGTTTATCTGCGGAAGTCCTACATTACGCCTGTTCTCCTGGCATAAATACAAATAGCAACTCCTTTCACTCTCCAAAGTATTTTGGTCTGAACAATAAATTATATGAATACCCTGGATATAACCCCTTATTTTGCCAATATGTTGCTGTTTTTACCCAACTTGTCATTCGTCTTTAAGTTTGATTAAATTTTTATGTTGTAAACTTTGTCTAGTTTTTCCTTATGATTTCCAGCTTCAGTATTAGACTTTGAAAAAAATCCTCATTTCAAGATTTCAGAAATAAGCACCTAGCTTTTCCTGCATTCATTTTATGCTTTTGTTATTCACATGGGAGCACAACGATGTTCTCTCACACTCTTGAGGTCTTCACTCAAATGTCACCTTTCCAGTTAAATTGCATCCCACACCTACCTACTGGGGAAACACTAACTCTATTTGTGGCTTCATTTTCCTTCATAGTATTTGTCACCATTCAACCTACTATATATTTTGCTTATTTATTTCAGTGTCTGTCTACCGCCACTGAAAGGTAAGCTCCACGAGGGCAGGAGTTTTCAAGGTATTTTTGGTTGTTGTTGTTGTTAATTACTATATCTCTAGGAGCTGGAACAGGGCTTGGCATATAGTAAGTGTTCAACAAAACACATGTTTAATAAGTGAAATTAAAGCTTCAATCCACCTGACACTTGTTTTGTTGTAAGTTATAAAGTAAGTGCCCAGTTTACTTTACTCCTCCTTTCCCTTATTGAATTAAAATCTCCTTTAGCCTATATTCACTCTATCTTCTGGTACCACACATTTTGTTACATTAGTCAGTCTCTCTATTCCTTCACCAGCATTATTTTTTAAACAAATATATACCATTAACCTATTTCACAGTGTATTGCAAGAAAAATTCTTCAATAATCTTCTTCATTTTTAGTTTTTTCTATCTCTGTCTTCAAACATTTACTAAAAGATAAAACTTACAGACATCTGTCATGTGTCCATTGATACTCTACTGGGGATGATTGGAATCATATTTAAATTACAGATTGATTTAAAGAAAATTTACACTTCTATGTTTAGCTCTCTTGCCCAGAACAAAGTACAAAGATCCATTTTCAAGGTCTGTGTGTGTGTATGTGTGTTTTAGTTATGGCAACACTAATTGCCAAAACAGATAACTTCTAAAAATGTGGTGGCTTTACATGAAAAGTTCAAGCAAGGATTCACAAGGCTGCATGCTAGTCAATGATGCAAGGATCAAAGCTTCTTTCACATTGTCATCCTGTCCCTCCTCTCCCTTGCTTCAGCATCCTTTGCCAGGAGGTGGAGAAAAAAGCAGCAAAAAGGATATACCTGTTTCTTAACCACTTTGGTCCACAATAGGCATATATTATTCCTACCTTAGATCCTACCCAATGTTTTAAATAAATTAAAGAAAAAAATCTGAGGAGTAAGAACTGGAAAGGAAAAGACAGGCAGTTATCATTTGTAAGTCATAGGACCCTCATATAGAAAAAGAAGAATCCACGGACTTTACATCTAATGAGTTGCCTGATCTGAGATCAATCTATAAGAATCAGTAGCATTTTTCCACAGCAGCAATACCCAAATACAAAATAAAACAAAAAGTTATTTATCTTAATAGCAAAACAAAGATAAAACCCGACCAAATGATAATGAATACACAAATTGCAGCAAATACATAAGACCTCTGTAGAGAAAAATTCAAAATTCATAAAAGAACATAATTTTAAAGACCTGAATAAATAGTCATTACACGCTCTTGGATGGAATGACTTAACAGCAGAAAAATGTCAATTATTTCCCAAATTACATATATATATAATATATATATATATAATTTGTATATATATAATTTATGTAGCTATTATATAATTATATATTATATGATTTTTATATAAATTCAATGCAATCTGAAATGAATTCCAGCTACATTTGTTTAGGAACCTAATACGAGTATTCTAAAAAGCATATAGAGACCAGGCATGGTGTAATCCCAGCACTTTGGGAGGCTGAGCAGGGCAGATCACCTGAGGTCAGGAGTTCGAGACCAGCCTGGCCAACATGGCGAAACCCTGTCTCTACTAAAAATACAAAAATTAGCTGGGTGTGTTGGTGCACACCTGTAGTCCCAGCTACTCGGGAGGCTGAGGCATGAGAATCACTTGAATCTGAGCGGTTGCAGTGAGCTGAGATCATGCCACTGCACTCCAGCCTGGGCAACAAAGTGAGACTCTGTCTCAAAAAAAAGAAAAAAAGAAAAAAAAACCATATAGAGTAATAAAGTTACACAAATTTGAAAAACAACAGGAAAGCAAAGATAAATTGCTTCATTCTCTATAGTAATAGAGTCAACAGAACACAATGAAGAGCTCAGAGACAGACACACAATTTAATGTCTTATAATAGTGTCATCACAAAGATATAGGGAAAATATAGACAATTAGTAGATGCCGTTCAGAAAAATGGATTACTATATGAAAAAACTAAAAGTTAACATCTACCTAACACCATAAACAAATATACAGATGGATTAATAACCTAAGTATAAACAAAACACTGGAAAAAAAAAAACAGAAGAACATGTAGGGTAATACCTTCGTAACCTAGGAGTGAGGAAGAATTTCTTAAACAAAATACTGAAAGTACTAACCACAAAGCGAAAAGTGACATAACTTGACACCAGTGAAATGAAGGCTATCACTCAACAAAGAAAACTATGTACGAAATTTACATACATGAGATATTTGCAATTTCAAAAACAACCAGGGGCCTCGAATCAAGAAGAGATCTTGAAAAACCAACAGGAAAAAGACAGGAACACAATAGAGAAAGGGTTAGATTAATTAAGAAATTTCTAGAAAATGAACCTTAAAAGGCCACAGTGAAGATATGCTCAAATGTAGTATATTTTGATAACTGCAAATTTAAATGGCAGTGATATATGTTACACTCTTCACATTGGGACAAATTGGAAGACCGGACAATGCCAGGTGCTGGCAGGTGTATGGTGATAGGGCAAGCTTCCACCACAACAGGGGGTAGTAGAGACTAATGCAGACATTTTGGAGAACATTCTGTTAATATTTGATCAAAATATGTGTATGTATATCCCATGAGCCAGCAATCTCACTGCTGGGATATATCTCAAAGAAATTCACACAGTTTTACTTTTCTTTTCCTTGCCTTCTTGCTCTGGCTAGGATCTCAGTACAACATTAAATAGATGGGGTAAGAATAGATATTTTTGCTGTGTTCATAACATTAGAGGAAAATATTTGATCTTCTCCATTAAATATATTATCTGTAGGTGTTCACTGATGCTCTTGATTAGTCATCATTTCTTCAAATGTATTTTCTGTCCTTTTCTCATTCCTTTTCTTCTGGGATCCCAATTACATGTATGTTATGCTACTTGATACTGTCCTACAGGTCACGGAGTCTTTATTCAAGTTTTTCAGTCTTTTTATCTCTGCATTTCATTTTGCATAATTTCCATTGCTGTATTTTCAAATCTGTTGATATGTGATTATGTAGCATATAATTTGAGGTAAGTTTCATTCCAGTAACACTTTCTTTACATATGTTGTATCTCTTAATTTCTAGAATTTTTATTTTGTTTTTTCCATATGTTCTACTTATTTCTTCATGTTTTCCTCTAAATCCTTGAACATATTTACACTTGTGGTTTTAAACATCATTTTCTGATAATTTCACCGGCTCTGTTATTTCTATATCTGTTTCTATGATTGAATTGTTTCTCTTCATTATGGGTCACAATTCCCAGCTTCATCTCTATCTTACACTTTTTGATTAGATGATTAGATGCCACACATTATGAATATTATGTTTCTAAGTATTTGGACGTATTGGTTTTATTTTAAGGAGTATTTGAATTGTGGGAAGGAGACAGTTACATTACTCAGCTTACTCCGTTTCAGATTTGTTTTTAAATTTTATTAGAGCAATTCTAGAATAGCTTTTGTGATTTGTTTTTTCTTCTTTAGCCTTTACTACATAGTTTGCTTCTTTTTCTCATCACACATGGTTTAATTGTGAAAAAAATTTAATGTATAGAAAAGTTGACAGAATGATATGCAATGAACAGCCATACACTGCTGCCTAGATACACTGATTATTAACATTTTACCATGTTTAATTAATCTATCTGAAATATTCCGTATTTATCTTTTTCTATTAGAATGTATATTTTTTCTCCAATTTTTCTAAATGTTGCTTTTACATCTTTATATGCTTGCTTACACCTACCAAACATTGCCGTATCTTTTAATCTATTTCCTGAACGAATGAGAAAAAATATGCTTTTTTTTCCTGCCACTCACCCCCTTGCTTCCTGGTACATGTGTGCACATGTGTGTTTAGGTGTGTTGCTTTCCTTGAAGGTTCTGTTCATATCTATCATATCTAAAATATTATTTTTATTGTATATGTATTTCATCAAAATTTAATATTTAATTTTTGTTTTGTAATCACAATGAACACAGTTGAACTTAGATTTGTGTGTAAAATGGGATTTGTGATCTATGGATTCCAAAGGAGGCCATGGATTGATTTCCATAGATTTCTGAATAACACCAATTAGTATGTACATTTTCAGGTATCTGAAATTTCTCTTTCTGAGAAGGTCCATGTCTTCCTCAGAATCTCCTAGGGGTTAACAAATTAATTAAGTAATCCATATTCACAGTCCTTTTATACCGTAATTTCTCTATTCTTTTTTATTCATCTTTCACATTGCTAGAAAACTTGTGCAAATGACCTTTTCTAGGAATTGTTCATTGGTAATATACTTCCCAAATTCTTGCTTTTGTGAATATGCCTTTCTTTTGCCTTTACAAGAATAACAACTAGACTATTTATGGGATACTTGGCCACAGCCTTCCTTTTAAAATTCTCTTGTACTGCTAATGTGAATCCTGGACTAGCCTGATGATTTCCATTGTTGGTTGCATATTTTCTCTGGCTGGATGTTTGTGACAGTAGATGGCATTTACCAAGTACTTATTATGTGCCAAATAACAGGCTAAGTGCTTTTGCAAACATTTTAGTATTTCATCTTCATTATAATCTTGTAAGTTACACACTACCTGCTTAATATCACAGTAATGCAGATTGTACCCAGGTAATCTGACTGTAGTCTTAAGCAGTGCTATTCTGACTTGAAGGATTATTTTTCTTTTCGTCCTTAAAGTTCTGTACATTTGCTCAGAGACACTTAGGGTTTGACAAATTCTTTCCATTTGGCTTGCTACAGTGAGCCTTCGCCACCTGTATATTTCTTTTTTTGTGTTTATCATTTCTGACTTCTGCAGGCACACAAACTATGTGCTGAATCTTTGTTGTTTGATTTCCATAGCTGTTATCTTCACACTGATCTTTTTGTTTCCTTTGTCTCTCTTTCTTCATTCTGACTGATTTTTTTCCAGGATAGTTCTCTATGGATTCTAGTTTTTAGTGTCAGTTCTGGCTTTGATTATTCTACTGTAGTTTTAAGTTCCATAATAATATTATTTTTCTCCTTTGTTTTTTTTTTTTTTAAACTCATCTCAGTAGTTTCCTTTTCATTTTGTTATCTTCTCCCGTTTTATATTTAATAAGTCCATTTAACCTTTTCTCTTCATAGGAGTGTGATAAAGTTATATATATTTACATTATATCTTTTTGTATAAAATTTATGTCAAATTATGCCTTTTATCTCTTATCTCTCTCTTAGATATTGAGCTCACTTCCTCCCTTTTCATTGTGTAATTTTCTAGGTCGCAAGCTTCTGTTTTTATTTGCATTCTTCACCTTTGAAATGGGAACTTGTAGCTCTGAATTTGCCATCAATATAGAGAGAACCAAATCTTCTAAACTCTCATTCCATAGGATTTAATATGGAGAGCTAGATGTTGTAGATTAAAATATCACTTTATTCATTCATTTTCCCAAGGAGGTTAGAGAAGGAGCTAGGATCATACACAGCTTGGTCCGCTGAATTTGATAGACATAAAAAGAAACTCTTTTATTGAGGGTCAGCTCTTGGAGGAAGGAGTAAGAAAGAGGGACTTTGGGTTTTGCTTGTTTTCCTAATACAGTTCTTTTTCCCTCCAGCTTTACTGTGGTAAAATTTGTTTACAAAAAAAACTGTACATGATTATTGTATACGATTTGGTGAATTTGGACATATGTGTATACACTCATGTTACTATTACCACAGTCAAGGTAATAAACATATCCATCATCTCTAAAAGTTTCTTTGTATCCCTTTGTTGTTGTTTTGTTTTAATGATAAGGACACTTAACATGAGCTCTATCCTCTTAACAAATTTTTAAGTGCATAATGCTTTATTGTTAACTACAGGTACTGTGTTGCACAGTAAATCTCTAGAATTTAGGCAACTTCTATGACTTTTTATTCATGGAACTACAACTTCCCATATCTTCCTTCCCCCATTCTCTGATAACCACCATTCTATTGCCTACTTCTATATACATTTGATTACTTTGGATGCCTCCTATAAGAGGAATCATGCAGTATTGGTCCTTCTGTGACTGTCTTATTTCACTTAGCCTAATGTCTCCCAGGTCCATCCACGTTGTTGCAAATGGTAAGATATCCTTTCTAGGTTTGAATAATATTCCGTCATATGTACCAACTACATTTTCTTTATCCATTCACCTTTTATTGGACATTTGGGTTGTTTCCTTATCTTGGCTATTGTGAATAATGCTGCAGTAAACACAGGAGTGCAGATATCTTTCGAGATTCCGATTTCAAATCTTTTGGATATGCACCCAGAAGTAGGATTGCAGGGAACTTTGGCTATTCTGATACCCAAGAGCACTTAGGCATTGCATTTGGTCAGTTGGATATTTTCTCAACACAATCATTATTGTCTGATGCTGCCAATCTAGGGTTGAAACTTGTTTTCTAGGAGATTGCCTCACACTTTATTCATGTTAAGTTTGCCTCCAGACCATGCTCTCAAGCTTGAGAAAACAACATGGAGCCTGAGACCTCCAAGGAATTCCACCAGCTCGGTGCCCACTGTTGAGTCAGAGAGAGGGAATGAGTTTCTGGGAATGTGGTTCCATCTCTTCAGCGGCCCACTCCAATCCCCATTTCCATCTCCCCAAATTGGAAAACATTATCAGGAATTGACAGAATTGTCTCTGCTCACTTCCCTTAATTCTCCACCAGTCTCACAAGTATATAAATTATACATTCACTCCTGGAATCTTCTTTTAATTTGATAGAGAATCTTCTTTTAAATTGTAGTATATCTGGTGGGTGTCCCTCAAATCTTAGCAAATATTTATTTTCTAGAGGCAAATGAGTATGATTGATAGGTATTAGTCAGAAAGACTAGAAATGAATTACAACAGTGTGATAAGAGAAGATAGGTAAAACAAGTATTTTAAGACACAGAGTATACTTATGAAATAATGCAGAGACAACAGATAGAATAGGAACTGAGAGGAGTCCATAGAATTTATACAACAGAGAGGCCACTGATGAAGCTGAGATGGAGAAGTTTTCCATGGAATGTCCACAGCAGTGAAGAAACTGCAGAATGTTATTAAATACATTTTAAAACACTGTGAAATAGATGTGAAGAGTATATGGTAAGGGAAATGGCCAATGATCTCTCTGGTCACCAATTCCCTTCCCCATAAAATATGAAGCTGGACTTGATAATCTCCAAGGTGCCTTTTGCGGTAGGAGCTGCTGAGTGGAGGTAAGGCTCACTCTCCCTGATGCACATTACCCAGGGACTTCCCCATCAAATCTGGAGAAAGACCAACTCTGAAGCTTTTGCTGAAACAGACTGAAACTGACTCGAATAGAGCCTTTAGTCTGATTTCCAGTGTGCAGGAAATATAGGGGAGGGAGGAACAAGTTTAGGGTACCAACAAGGACGAATAGTCACGTGGGTCTCTCTGTTCCTCTGTCTGGGGCCTTTTTCTGGAACCATGTGAGCTCACTCAGCCCATAAGCAAGGCAGCCCAGAAGTGAAGAGTGAGGGGTAAGAGTCTGTAGACAGAGATTTCACATACCCCAGCTGAGAGGTGTGTGGTACCCAGGTCCTCAGAGCATCACGAGTAGAATTAAGCCCCAGTTGCCTACAGTGATACACTGCTCATTAACACATCTTTTCTTGGCCTTTCACCCTTTCCTGCCTCACTTTTCCTGCTACCTCATTGTTTTCTTCCTAGCACTACTGTACAAATAAAATGCCTGCCCTCAAGTCCTCATCATGGGGTCTGCTTTGGGGGAACCCCAAATAAAGGCAAGGGGACTAATAGAAAATTAAAACTATGTAGGAGACAAAACACTCAAAAGCATCATGTGGACATTGATTAGATCTGGGTTTGAACAAACCAACCGTAAGATAATGTATTTGAGATAATCCAGGAAATTTGAATATAGACTTAGCATTAGATGATATTAAGAAACTATTGCTAATTTGGTTAGTTGTGATAATGATATGATGTTTGTAAGATAAGGTCTTTATTTGGAGATGCATAAGAGTAAAATTATAGATCAGTGGGATTTTTCAGTAACTTAAATAAATAAAGAAAAGGAAAGGAAAAATCGAATGAATAAAACAAGTGTGGCAAAATGTTAACTGTTGAATCTGGGTGATAAGTGTATTTGGGAGTTCATTATAATATAATATTATACTTCTTATTTTGTGTATTTTCAAAATCTTTCATAATAAAAAGTTTTGTTCTTCTTTCAGAAGAGAAAATTTCCAAGAAAATACTAACTTTGACAGTAGACAAAATTCCTCAAGAGCATTTACTTTCAGAGACTTAAGTACAGAAAAGACTTTCATACACCTCTTTCAGACAAGACAAAAAAAAAAAAAGGCCCTCCTACTTGCTGCAAAATGACATCCACTGATTACTCATCTTCTGAATTCCCTGCCTGCAGCCTTGCCACATGCCACATTTCTCTCTCTGAAGTATCAAAAAGCAAACAAACTCTCCTGAAATCAGCATATTCCATTGCAAGAGGCCAGCCACTAAGCCGTCACATGAGTAGCACTCAGAGTACCAGAGTGGGTTTTGAAATATTCTGGCCAAGAATAGTTCCAAGGGCAGAGCCCAGACACGCCATGCAGCTCACGTAAAAAAAATTCCATACATTTTCCATGCACTGATTCAAGATGCCCACAGAAATAGACCAAGGCATTGCTGAATCAATTCTCAAGACAGGAAGGAACCTCCTAAAAAAAAAATAGCTCTTGGTCTCCTGCAAGGTAAAATGTGTGCCTCAGATCTGCAAATGAAAGAGTATCACAAACATATGGTTAATGACTCATCCCAAACGGAAAAACAGAGTTTGTTATATTTTATGGAGATTTTACATGTTGAAGGTACATCTGTTGCTATTTATGCTGACATGTATGTAGAGATTGGCAGAGCAAGTTCTCTGTAGGGATGAGCGAAATCCAAACCAAACCACAGAACTTTCTAACTTTGAGGCTGGCTCCTGGGATGGAAAACGGCTTCCTGATCCCTTGAAACACTGCCCAGTTGAGCAGGGTGACTCTGAGAGGCCCACATCACAGGACTGCACAGTTGGATAAAGCAACAAAAAGTCCTGCTTTGCACAGGGCCTCTATAGAGAACAGAACAAAGACAGGAAGCCAGAGAGGTGTTGGAGAGCTCGGGGAACAGTCTTCTGATTACTGAACACCTTCTTTGGTTGACCGTTCCAGGAAAAATAGACCACATCTATTCTGACATAAACACGCCACCCAGAATCAGACAAAAGCCCACTCCCTTTAGCTCTGTTAATAACACTCTCTAAGAAAGTGTTCATCTGCTCTGGCCAACTTTTTTTTTTCCAGTTGGATAGCGCTGATAAGTTTGAAGACTTTTCCTTGGTCATTTACATTTCCACATCTCCCATTTTATAGTTCATTGGTCTTTATTTTTGTTCAGTTACATGATTGTTTAACCTGTGAATCATGTGTTTTACTGATTTGGTCTAGCCTCTGCCTTCTTCCTTCTCTTTCTCCTTCCTCCCTTCATTGCTTGCCATCTAATAGAGGAGAAACAACAGGCAAATAAACAACTATACAGTAAAGCTGAAGGAGAGTAGAAGTGCCAAAGAAGGGGAGAAGACAAGAAGATAAATTGTGTCCCCCACAAAATTAGTAAGTTGAAATTCTAACCCCTAGTACCTCAAAATGTAGCTATATTTGGAGACAGGGTCTTTAAAGGGATAATTAAGTCCAAATGGGGTTATTGGGGTGGGCCCTAATCCCATAGGGCTGGTGTCCTTATAATCAAAAGAATTTGGACACAGGCACAGAGAGAAGACCCTAGGAAGACACAGGGAGAAGGCAGCTGTCTATAAGCCAAGGAGAGAGGCCTCAGAAGAAACAAACTCTGTTAAAAACTTATCTCAGACTTCCAGCCTCCAGAACTGTGAGAAAATTAATTTCTGTTGTTTAAGTCACTCAGGGTATGGTACTTTGTTATGCCAGCCCAGCCAGAGGACTTTGGACAGCCACCAGACAGACTGCTATGAGAATCCAGAAGTGGAAGAGAAGACTAGTTTTCTAGGATCAAAAACCATCATCTGGAAGAGGAAGAATATGAATGATGGCTTCAGAGACAGGTAGAATTTGCTCATGCAGTAACAGCAGGCTGAAAAACTGCAGCCTTGACCTTCTAGGCTCAAGTGATTTTCCCACCTCAGACTCCCAAGTAGCTAGGACAACAGGCGCACACCACCACCCCCAGCTAAATATCTGTGTATTTCTTGTAGAGATAGGGTCACTCTATGTTGCCCAGGCTGGTCTCGAACTCCTGGAATCAAGCAATCCTCTGCCTTGGCCTCCCAAAGTGCTAGGATTCTATGTGTGAGCCATAGAGCCCAACCCAGAAACTCAGTTTCTTATGTAGACTTTTCCAAGGTTGCATACCCAGGCCCAGTGAGTTCTCCATCATCCAAGGAGACATTTTCTACACTCTTGTGGCCAGGGCACCTCCATGGTGGTACTCATTGTGCTCGCTTGTCTGATCCTTCCAATAGGAAGGATCAACTCTACTTTTGATTCAGATGAACCTACGCAGAAATTACAGAGCTTGTTAACCCTCTGTTCACCTGCATATTAATACCATTTAACATTGGCCAAGAACCAACTGCAGGCCAAGCACAAACACTCACCTACCCCATTTTAGGCATCTCAAAAGAAACTAAGTATGAAAAGCAGAAACTGAATAGACTATAATACAGTATATGTGAGACCACTTCAGTTAACACACACACTATTTTAAATTATCATTGGTACCACGGCTGCTGTTGAGTATTATATTACCCATGTACTAAATTAAACTCAAGTTACTTTTAATGTTGTCTAAAGTATTCTCATCTAAATCCACTCGTTCAAGGCTTGCATTATGAGACTCCAAGAATGTATTACTGACAGTCATGGAAAATGTATTTAACATTCTTATAAATATTATAACTCTTTTTTTTGGCAGAGGGCAAAATTGTTCCTTTTGCCTTTATTCAAGTGAGATTTGGCTTCTCAGTGAATCTCAGTTCTCAGCGAACTGAGAAGGTTCGATAGTGTCAAGAGTTAGGTTTTTTGTCTCCAGCCTCTCCTCTTGTTTTTAACCCTCAACTTCAGAAAGATTACAGATGTTATTCAGTCAAAATCCTATAAAAATAACCCAGGTGTGGCAGATGCTGTTTCTGATCTTAAGGGAGATACAAGAAGAGACTTTCTGGTGTATTAATGAAAAAATTGGGTCCAAGCAGCACCAGATAAGGAGCAATAAGAGAGTACATGTGTTTACTATAATGATGACCAAGGACTAAGCCATCCCCTTTTAAGGCCCTCAAAGCTGCTTTAGGTTTTGATAGAGTCCACCCAGATAATTTAAAATAATCTCCTATTCCAATATTCTTTGCTTAATCATATCTGCAAAGTTCATTTTGCCATGGAGGGTAACATAGTCCCAGGTTCTAGAGTTTAGGATGTATTCATGTTTGTGTGTGGGCTGATTATGTGTTAGGTCCAGCTCCTTCTCAAGAACGTTCAGTTATCAGAACTCCTATGTGCCCAGGTTGTTGATGAAGAGGGGCATAGGACAACTATTCCAACAACTCAGACAATAACATTTTTGTCGGGAAGAATCTAATAGTAGAAAGAGGAAAGATTCCATTTTGCAGAAGTCAAAAGATTTTATTTCTAATCTTTTGATTCAAGCGATTTCTAATCTCTTGAACCTGTGTGTGTGTGTATGTGTGCGTGCATGTGTGTGTGTGTGTGTTAGAAAAAGGGTCAAGGAGTATCATCCAGGAATAAAAAGATTTAGAGTCAGACCTGCATTTGTTTGGGTTTGTCCCTGTATAGTAGGGAGAATAATCCCCCCTCTGCCTCCACTGACAAACACATGCATACACACGTACACACACACAGGAGCACATCCTAATTTCTAGAGCCTGCCAATATGCTAACCTAAATAGCAAAAGGAACTTTGCAGCTGTGATTAAGTTAAGAATTCTGAGCAAGGACATGAATAGACAATTCTCACAAGAAGATATACAAATGGCCAACTTATGAATAAATGCTCAGCATCACTAATGATCAGGGAAATGCAAATCAAAACCACAATACACTACCACCTTACTCCTGCAGGAATGGCCATAGTCAAAAATTAAAAAATAATAGATGTTGGCATGGATGCAGTGAAAAGGGAACACTTTTACACTGCTGGTGGGAATGCAAACTAGTACAACCACTATGGAAAACAGTGTGGAGATTCCTTAAAGTGCTAAAAGTGGAACTACCATTTAATCCAGCAATCCCACTACTGCGTATCTATCCAGAGGAAAAGAAGTCATTATACAACAAAGATACTTGCACACACATGTTTATAGCAGCACTATTTGCAATTGCAAAAATATGGAAATGGCCCCCAAAACCATCAATCAATGAGTAGATAAAGAAATTGTGGCCTGGGCATGGTGGCTCACACCTGTAATCCTAGCACTTTGGGAGGCCAAGGCATGTGGATGACATAGGGTCAGGAGTTCAAAATCAGCCTGGCCAATGTGGTGAAACACTGTCTCTACTAAAAATACAAAAAATTTAGCCAGGCATGGTGGCAGTCACCTGTAATCTCAACTACTTGGGAGGCTGAGGCAGGATAATCACTTGAACCTGGGAGGCGGAGGTTGCAGTGAGCCGAAATCACACCACTGCACTCTAGTCTGGGTGACAAGAGTGAAACACCACCTCAAAAAAAAAAAATTGTGATAGAGAGAGAGAGAGAGAGGTGATGGAATACTGCTCAGCCATAAAATGGAATGAAATAATGGCATTTGCAGCAACCTTGATGGAGTTGGAGACTATTATTCTAAGTGAAATAACTCAGGAATGGAAAGCCAAACATCATATGTTCTCACTCATAAGTGGGAGCTAAGCTATGAGGATGCAAAGGCATAAGAATGATACAATGGACTTTGGGGACTCAGGGGAAAAGATGGGAGGGGGGTGAGGGATAAAAGATTACAAACTGGGTTCAGTGTACACTGCTCAGGTGATGGGTGCACCAAAATCTCACAAATCACCACTAAAGAAATTACTCATGTAACCAAATACCACCTGTTCCCAAAAGAACTATGGAAGTAAGAAACAAATTTAAAAATTTTAATAAGAAAAAAAGAATACCGAGCTAGGAGATTGTCTTGAATTATCTGGGTGTGTCCTGTCTAATCACCTGGGTCCTTATGAGGGAAAGAGGGAGTGCAGGAGAGTCAGAGTAAAAGATGGAGACGGAACAATGGAAGCAGAGGTCAGAGAGAGATGAGAGAGCTGAAGATGCTATGCTGCCGGCTTTGAAGATAGAGGAAGGGGCCATGAGCCAAGGAATGCAGGCAGCCTCTAAAAGCTGGAAGAGGAAAGGGAATAAATTCTCCCCTAGAGCCTTCAGAAGGAATCAGCCCTGCCAACACATTTTAGACTTCTGACCTTCCTGGACTTTGAGAAAATGCATTTGTGCTATTTTTAAACCACAAGGTTTATAGTGCTCTGTTATAGTGCCAATACGAAATGAATATACCCTACTTTAGCACTTAGGAAGTGCTAGCTTACTCTTGCGCAAGTTGCTTAACCAGGTTGTGCCTCAGTTTGTGCATGTGTAAAAGGAAGTAGCAGTCACACTTATTTTACAGGGCTGTCCTGTAAGGACTGGGTGAGGCCATGCCTGTTAGGATCAATTGCCATCTCGGCCTCCACTGCTGTGACTGCAGGTCATATCCTTAACATCTCTGTATTTCCTCTTCCTCCTCTATGGAATGTGACTAAACCACCTTCCCAGGATGGTTGTGAGGATCAGATGAAGGAATAATGTAAATCGAGTATTTAAGGTGTGATTCAGTTAAGTAAGAGTAATTCTTTTAGTTTTTGCTTGGCTAATGCCCAGGGAGGCTTCACTTCCCTCTGGTTTGCAAGACAAGCCTTGCACTTCTTCCCATTTCCCATCCCCACTAGGCCAGTACTTACCATCCTCTACTGTAGAGCTGAGTTTAGGTCCTCCTCTCTCACTGTCCATGAGCCCCTGGAGCATAGCCCTGTCTGATTTGTGTTTGCATCTCCAGATCCTTGCTGTGGGCATTTGCTAGAGTTACAGAAGCCGTGCAAACCTTCTCGTTCGTTGCCACACTCAATCCCCGGCCCCCTTTTTTGCTACTGCTCTATGACTGAAACTATTTTGCTGTAAACCAGTAGTTTTCAACCCTGGTACACATTAAGATCACCTGGGGAGCTTTTAAAAAAATTACTGGTGTCCAAGCTCCACCCTGGACCAATTAAATGAGCTCTCTAGGGGTGGGGCCTGGACATCAGTAATTTTTTAAAAGCTCCCCAGGCGATTCCAATGTACCAGCAGGGCTGAGAAGCAATTCGACGCTCAGCCAGTCACATCTGAACAGCTAATTCTGAACTCAGAGTTCAAATCGGAAGGGAGAGGTCATTTATCTATTCTTCTCACCAAATCTCAAACTGTCCTCATTCTTAAAGACACAGATTCCAACTGTCTTTGAGACAGAATGTCAGAAAGGTGAATGTCAGAAACTATACAAATGATACAAGTGAATGTTCTGCAGTCAGGCCAAAGGAAGAATGGCTCTTGTTTTTTCTAGTTGCTTTAAATGGTGGTCTACAACTGTTAAGTCCAGTTTGCAGACCAGAGAACTAGAAGCATACACTCAAGGAAATAATTCCAGACAGAGGGGAGAATGCTACTAAATCTATACCTTTGTCTTATCTAAAGAAATATTTCTGCTTCAGCATATGAAAACGGGGAATTGTGCTGGCTACCATGTAAGTGAATTGACAGTCTTCTGTGAGCCACCCCTAACTGCAGTGCCACTGCAAGTCCTAGGACTACACTGTGGGGCACTGAGAAGTCCCAGAAGCCTCCCTGGACATTAGCCAAGCAAATTAACACAGAGCAAGTTAACACACAGCATTCAGGAGGTGTCCTGGGCTTAGCACACGGTTCTCCCTTTCCACTCCCAGGCTGAACTGAAACACAGCAAATCACCCCAGGCTTTTCCTTTTAATATGCAATTTCATTTCAAGGCCCCTTTTGATAGTGCTGGTGACTGTGACACATTGACACAACTATCAGAATGAAAGTTGGTTGACAATATCCAGAATGAAACTCTTCTATCTCTTCCAAGAAATGTGTGCACAACTACATTTACAGAAAAAAAAAAAGTTGCTACATGGGAGCTGAATGGGTCAATAACAATTTCCATTTTTATTTCCAGGTCTACTAAAATCGGACTAGGGTTCCAGGACAGAGTATGTGATTTAAAGCTCAAAAGCTAACTATGGCTTGTGAAATAAACTTCATTTCATAGATCAGCATTCACTGCATTTAAAGTGGACTTTTTTGGTAGAGGTTTTAAAAATCCATTAAAGCAACATGTTTTATATGTTACTGTACATTACTATAAAACAAGTTTAAAATCCAACTCTAATAACCTCAAGAAAATGCTCAGCCTTTACTACCAAGTCATTGAGTAATAGCCCCAAGATTGTCATCTCTCCTGATAGATGGCTCTTCTTTAGCTGGCAGAGGAATATTTATGATCCCCATTAAATATATATGAGTAAATGATACAGATGGCTTGAATGCCAATTAATACACATGAAAATAACCAATAATATATCTTCTTTCTGTAAATGATTATAATTTGACAGTATTGAAATAATTTCATCCAGTTCTTCAAATTATGCTAATATTGCTTCCCCTCTTTCCTTCTTTTATTTCTCCATGTTGCTTGGTACACAGCACACATACTCACAAACTCACACACAATGGCAATTACTATCCTCTAAAATTATATGCAGTCAGCTATAAATATACATATGTAAAAAAAGACTTACATGTGTTCTAATTATGATAGTCCCTAGTCTTCTTTATGTATTAAGGTAAATATTTAAGAAGCAGCTTATTTCTATTATTTCTGTAATAAAATTTTTTCCCTAAAGGTACAAAGTTTAGGAAGAAAAACATTCTGTGCTTGGAGATTATAAATCACGACCTATTTAAGTATAGTTCAAATGCCAAGAAACATTTGAAATGTTTTTGATAGGTTTCATTTTTTAAAAATATGCTTAATTGAGCTTTTATTCTCCGATCAATTTGTACCTTTGTACCTTTCTCTTTACATTTTAAAGTATACTTTATACATAAAATACATGTACCGTGTGTCATTTAGCGAGTTTTGATGAATGTACACAGCTGCATAACAAACATCCCAATTAAAATACAAAACATTCCCATCATCCTACTAAGCTTCCTCATATCCCTTTGTAGTCTGTCTCCACACTACTTACTTCCAGATGTGACCTCTATTATGGTTTCTTTCACTATAACTTATTTTCGCCTATTCTACAACTTCACACAGTGGAATCAGATAGTACCTGCTCTTTCAATCTGGCTTCTTCTGCGGTATGTATTACTGCTGTATGTGTTACTATGTTGCAATGGCTTGAGATTCATCTGTGTTGTATGTAATTAGTAGTTTGTTCCTTTTTATTGCTGAGTGTTAGCATCCCGTTAATCTGTTAATGAACATTTGGGTCATTTCCAGTTTGGGGTCATTTTAAATAAAGCTGCTATGAAAATTCCTGTACAAATCTCTCAGACACATATAAATATCAGAGTTACGTATCTAATGCCACACACTTTATATGGAGAAATCAAGTAAAGATGTTTATGTCTCTTTTCTGCAACCCCCAGTGCATACCAGGATCTAAAGGGTCTAAAGCAGATAAACACATAGGTATATGGTGGGGGTGCTGGCCAATATAGTGTCCTGGCTCTTTTAGGACTATGTAAGCCGCTTATTTGGCACCTTTTGTATACACAGACTTGGTTTTGTTTTCCTTCTGCCTAGTATAGTACCTGGCACATAGGTGAAAAACAACTCATGAATTCTTATTGAATTGTACAATACATGCATAATTGACTGAATAGGTGGATATGAATGAATAAGTGAACGCTTTTTGAAGTTACATATAAGTGAGTACAACTTTGAAGAGGATCGTGGCTATCATGACAAAATCTAGAATGAAGCTTTTCTTTCTGTCACCCAGATAAGTGTGGTCCTACCCTACCTTCTAAAATTCAGAAAAGAATGAATAGCTTTGAACATATCAAAGCAATACAAATCCAAGAATTCCACTGGGGTGAGTTGGTTAAATGTCTTCTGATGCCGTTTTAAAAATACCAGAACTGACCTAGCAAAATCCCTGGGTACCAAGTTTCTTGGCCTAACTCCTAAGGGTGCTAGATGACTAGACAACATCACCTTCTCTAGCGGTGGTATTAAAAAATAAGAATGTTCTTCTCAAAAATACTCACTTGCCTTCTAGGTACACGCCATGTTAGGAGGGAATGCTTCTTTCCCATTCCAGAGGTTTCCTTCCATTTGGAGAGAACACAACACTCCTGGCCTCGTTCCATATTGTCCTTCACTCTCCGCCTGGGAGAAGGAGGAATAAGTTATCTGGGAATGAGCTGGAGAGAAGAAACTGGGCATATTTCCCAGTCGTTTTCTCTCTTCCTGCTCTTGAGAACTAGCAGTCCATAGGAAGCAAACATTTTGCCCTGCTCGTCCACACCCCAAGTTCTCTGGGGCAGGCTCCCCTGTGTGGGGGCCAGTGGTGAACCAGCTAATGTGATCCACTCATAAGGTCTGTGTCATTCTGAGGCTCTATATTATGAAGCTGACTTGCCTGTAGATACAAGCCACATTCTCCAGTATCAGGATAAGAAGGTGATACTGTAGTCTCCTGTCTGTCATACTTTTTATTTTATTTCTCACACTGTTTGGTAACTCCAGTAGGGAAGAAAGTGTTATTTGTTGGCCTCATACTACCTTGAATCTTGAATTCCTGGCTTGCCTCCATCCCTAAATGGCCTCAAAAAACTATCTGATACATTTTCTTGTTCTTGAAAGAGTCATACTGAATTACTTCAAAAGTATCAAGTAACCTAAATATATAAAGTAGTAGTTGCATTACATGGCAGAAGAGCTGATAATTAAATGATTTTAAAGATTTATGGTCCAGATTAAATACTGCCCCTACTGTCATCCCACATATGGAACAGAGTAATCTTTTTTACAGATAAAAAGTCAAAGACACAGAGAAGACTGTCCAGTGAGTCTCAGGCAGAGAGGAGTTGGACCATCTTACTTTTTTTTTTTTTCCTGTTACTTCATTTTTACTATTTCACATTTTCAGCCAACAAATCAAGGTACAAACAGGATTTATTTCACATTAACATATTAACTGGATTTTTGTCAAATAATAGGGAATTCTCTTTAAATAAGCATCTCCTCACTTCATGGCCAGTGCAGGAATGAACTAGAGCCAATGTTAGTATACCTGGGGGCATGAGGCTTATCGGGAAGGGGTAGGCTGAGGGGCTCTAGCCAGCATGTGGGGTCGGGGGCCCTCATTCCTGGCCCACCCAGCAGCCCCCTGGGGGCACAATGGCACAGATATGCATTCTCTAGTTCCAGTAGAGAAGCGCCTTCTAGAGGGAAGACAGAGGAGACAGAAAGCAAATTCCAGGAACACTAGCAGAAAGCAGGGAAGATTCTTCTTCAGTGGGCTTACCCTGATGCCACTCAAGCCCTGGAAGCTCATTTTACAGCCTCAAAAGTCACATGGAGTTGGCAACACCATGACCCAGGACAGGGAAGGGGAGGGTGACAGTGGCTGGGGCTGGAATGGGGCCGAGTGGAATCTGGGCTGACAGTCTGCCCATGGTGGCCTTTCTAGGCCAGGCACAGACCAGAGGAGGGAATGTGAACCAGGCCTGGCAGGGGTCTGTGGGAAGACACCTGGCTGGTCTGAGGGGGCTCATGAGACTGAGTGTAGAGTGGCTGCCAGACCAAGGGAGCTGGACTGCAGTGGAGGAGGTGGTCAGAGAGCCCTTGTGTAGGGAGAAGCTACGAGAGTTAAGCGGGAAGGCGGGGGGTGCGGGGGATACCCTGTGCTCCCCAGAGCCCCAGAGATGTGAGGGAGGCACGCGGCTGGGAAGCCAGGAGAGGCCTCTCCCGAGGCCAGGGACCCAACTGTCCCCCAGCGCTCCTTCCTGGTAACTGTTTATGATCAGACCGGAGGAAGAACGAGGCCCTCCCTCAGCTCCCCCAGCCCCAGGTGCAACCCTGAGGGAAGGAGTAGGACACAAGGACAGAGAGGGAGGCAGGCGGGAGGCAGGAGATGCGAGGCGTCTACTGGGTCTTCTTACCTTCTTACCCGAGGTAAGATGGCGGAGGCTGCTTCGTGGGCATGGAGACGCGGTGTGGTTTGCCTGGGTTATAACAGGCGCTGGCAGCAGCTTCTTTGGCCCTGGCTTCGGCTGCAGGAGTGGAGGGAACATCAGGGCTGACCAGAGGTTCCATGGGCCCCGGATAGGGCGGTGGCGGGGGCTGCACATACCCCATGGCCCTGTCCATCTTGAGAGGTCCTGGAAAAAAATTCAGGCGGAGTCAGTGGAGAAGGGCAGCCAGGAGGGCAGGGGTACATTCCACTAGTGACTGGCGGGGAAAGGCACAAGTCCTGCCAGGCATGTGAGTGGCCATAGGCTCCACTCAGGGCTTCACCCCTGGACGCTTGAGATGCTACCTAGAACACATGCTTCCCAGACTCAGTGGCGCCCCCTGCCGTGAAGGCGGACTTGCAGGAAGCAGAGCCTTCCCAGCCACCGCCTGCTTCGGCTTTCACTGTTCCTTTGATGTAGTTTGTATCAAACACAGGCTGCTTGATCTCACAGGCCTTCACGAGATACAATGGCATTACGAAGGACTGCATGGCATCGTTCGCCCTGGACAGAAAGAAAGATGAAAGGGGTAAGGTAGATGGTGCCTTTCTTGGTCCCTTTGGAGGCCTCTGACACGTTCTTCATGTCACTGAATGTAAGTTCCACAAGATCGGAGGACACGAGGATGCTCGCAGTGTTGTTGGCCATCACTCTGCTGCCCTCGGAGTGACTCTCCTTGAGCACCATAGTCTTTCCGAAAGCAGCCCCAAGACGCCCCATCCTGCAATTGACCAGCTCATGGTGGTGGCTACATCTTCACAAATGTATTGATACAGTGACTTTTAGGTAGAGAAGCAACTCAGGGGAATCCACACCCTCCCAAAGAAATCTTGAAGTTAGCCTAGGTCTTCCATATTTAGAAAGTCAGCAGAGCCAGGCCAAGGCCTAGGCTTACAAACAAATTTTTGTGTTTATTTAATGGGCCAGTGAAATGGCTCAGCCATTTTGGGGACCCTCATAGATAGATTTCAGCTAGTAATTATGTTGCTTAAGGGAGGCGGGGGGAGGACTGTGCTCCTCTCTTTCCATGTGGTCATTTGCATGTGGAAGTTTCTGCTTTTCATATCTGTGGCAGTGCCACATGCAGCACTCTCTTCAGAGTGTCAGCTCTGGAAAGCTGCTACTGCTCTGAGGACTGGTCTTTGAAATTCTGAGGGTGAAGGATTGGCTTTGGTCAGCAGTCATTTTCTTGTCACAGTTGGGCACATCCTCAGGTTGTAAAATCTCTCTAATGCTAGGTATCCACTAGTCTCTTTAATGAGATCGTGGACAGACCTGCAGAGAGTCCCCACGATCCTTCTCCAGAGACCAAGGGGAGCTTGGAGGTGAGGGACAGTTCCAAATGCTGCACCCTACCATTTCTGGTCTCAGTCTTTTTATACCAAATCTCACATACTGCCAGGACTCTTAATTTTCTTTGCCAGAAGGAGGACACAGTGGCCCATGCCTGTACTCACAACAATTTGGGAGGCTAAGGCAGGAGGATCACTTGAGCCCAGGAGTTTGACACCAGCCTAGACAAAACAGTGAGGCCCTATCTCTACATTTTTGTAATTAGCCAGATGTGGTGGTACACATGTGTGGTCTCAGCTACTCGGAAGGCTGAGATGGGAGGATCACTTGAGTCTGGGAGGTAGAGGCTGCAGTAAGGTATAATTATGCCACTGCAGTGCAGCATGAGTGACACAATGAAACTCTGTATCCCAAAAAAGAGGAGACAATTTTTAAAATATTCTTTTCTGTGTTGCCAAGCCTGGTCTTGAACTCCTAGCTTCAAGCAATCCTCCCGTCTCAGTCTCTCTAGTAGCTAGGATTACAGACATGCACCACTGCACCCAGTCTATGAGGAAATTTAAAAATTCATTTTTAAAAAATGAACTTGATCTCAATATTCCCAGCCAAACATTCCCATCATTTTCTTGGAAAGTCTAAATCAGTGGTTCCCCAGCCTTTTTGGCAGAAGGAACTGGTTTCGTGGAAGACAATTTTTCCACAGACCAAAGTTGGGGGTGGTTTTGGGATGTAACTGTTCGACTTCAAATGATCAGGCAGTACATTCTCATAAGGAGTGGGCAACATGGATCCCTTGTATGTGCAGTTCACAACAGGGTTCATGCTCCTGTGATAATCTGATGCTGGGCTCATGCTCCTGTGATAATCTAATGCTGCTGCCGATCTGACAGGAGGCGGAGCTCAGGCAAAGATGCCCACTTGCCCACTGCTCACCTCATACTGTGCAGCCCAGTTACTAACAGGCCAGGGGCCATGGCCCGGGTCTTAGGGACCCCTGCTCTACATAATGCAAATTTCAAGCAAAGAATGAAAAAAAAATATTTGACATCGAATACTTGATAACAACTAGCCCGCATTGTGTTTGAGATGTGACTGAGGTAAAGTAGTGATTTTTTTTAACCTCCCTCTTTTTCCTTCATACTGCATCACAGAGCTCCTGGCCCAGCTCAGACTAACATACTTGGCCATCTCTGATCCTTTCTCATTTCCAACTAACAAGCTCTGCTTTGTGACAGCAATTCTCTGCCTGTACATGAATATATGCCTTTGGATTCACTCTGGAAGAGTAACCCTTGTGGGTTATGACCACAAAAAGTAACTCATAGTGACTGTGCTGCTGTCTTCTCCATACCTCTAGCTGCAGGCTAGGCATTGAAAACCAATGAAATCAGGCAGCTTTTCTCAGCCCAGGAATTAAGATGTCGGAATGTTAACAGAGACCCACAGACGGAACAACAACACTTGTTCATTGTTGGAAAGAGAACACTGCCCTTATGTTCCTTGGATAAACAAACACTGTGCGTCTGTCAGGTGGTGGCGGCCTGGATGTTGTGAGTACACAATCAAGCATAATCTACCAGCAAATTCTTTAACCCAGGGCTTGCAAGGAAATTTCCAGTTTTCCTTCCCCTGTATACACGTTACCAGACTCTTAGCAGCATCTGCCCTTTTGCCTTTCTGGTGCCGTTTACAAGCTGAAAACACTTCTAGAAGCCAAAACCCCAACTTTCAAGGAAGGTGCGAAATGCTGTTTCTTGCTTGAGGCTCTCTTTCAACTGCCTTTCTCTTCGAGGAATAATAATGACTCCCTTCAAGACGACTGTGGCAGGAAGGGTGATGAAGAGAGGTAGATCCTTCTCCCTCACAGAGGAAGTTGAAATTAGCCTAATTAGATTTTCAGAGCACTTAGATACCACAGTGATAGACGCCATCTAAATACATAGACAGATAGGAAGAGAGCACAGATGTTGTGTGAGACCAGTGATTTAGTTCCAAGTCAATACTCTTAATTAACTGCAAACTGTTTAAATATATACCATTCCCAACATGCAGCCAGTAACACCTATATCATACTCGTCATCTGTGTAGCTCAAAGTAGAAAGCAAAATAACCCCTATATCCAAAAGTGTAAACTGGTAATAATAATTACTTATATGTAATGCTGATACACTACCTCTAATTCCAGGCCGCCTGATGATATTACACACTTTGTAGATCATTGTCTCTTGGCCAAAACAGGAATACAGCCATCAGAGAGAAGCAAAAACAGCTGCAATCTAAAAGATACCAACTCTTCTGTATAGAGGGAAAGCATTTTGTTTTGCTTTAAAAGCAACTGGCCTAAGAAAAATGCATCTGATTCCTACACCAGTTGGTGCCTAGGTGTTGTTAATAGTTGTAGGCTAAGCCCCTTGTCCAAAGTGAAGGTTGGGAGGAAGCTCACTTCTCACTTGGGAAAGTCATAGTCTGTGACCTTCAGAATGAAATAAGCCTTAAGACCCAAGCAAAATGCCTCATGATCATCAAGCCACATCCACTCATATTTGGGAACCCCTTGCCTGTGAGAATCTCAAAGACCATTGACAGTACTCATGGATGACATTCTTTTTTTCTAGAAATTGAAGAAAGACACATAATGTGCTTGTAGTATATTCTCTTATTGGTCATACAAGAAACTCCACTGAATAAATATGGTCCCCTCGCTTGCTGTTTCAGAAGGTGACCAAAAAGCCTGTAAAAAAATGAGGACTAGCTCCTCAAGGTACAGACCTTGTGATTCAGATTATAAGAATCTTTTTTTTTTTAAAGCAGTAAATATTTGTGAATGCACACTGAGGGATCAATTGTGTAATTGCAGTAGCAGTCAGAATTTTTATTTAGTCATACTACAAATATTTATGAAGCATTTATTTTGTGTGAAATCCTGCATATACAGTAATAAAGTATGTACCTACCCTCATGCTCATGTACTATACATAAAGAAGATAAAGGCTAAAGACATAACCATAAGCACGTCTAGTAATGGTGTTGGAGTGGAGTCGCTATATAAACCCTCCTACAGATGACAATTATAAATTCTGTAATAATAAAAAGAAAGAACAACTATTTATAGGAATAAGAACACACGAAAAGCGGAGGACAGAAGGCAGATTACTTTTAAACAACTGGAAGGGGGAAGAACTGGGAATTTGCTGTTATCCTGCCTGAAGATGTTCCCCAACATCCCTGGCCAGAGCAAAGAAATACATTAGTCACATTCCAGGCTCAGTGTAACAGAGAAGAGAGGACAGGAAAAATTTGGGGGGGAAATCTGTAAGCAAGAGAATGGCAAAAGGATTGAAACCCCCAAATCTTGAGTAAAAATTTTGCCCACATCACTGGTTGGCTAGTAAAGTATGCATATGTTAGGGAGAATCTGACAAAGGCATTAGAAAAGCAGGCAAAGGCCAGACAAGATTTTACTCTGTAAAGATAGAACTGTACCAGGTGAGTTCTCTGAATTTACCAAGAGGATATTTAGCAGCTGGAAGTCATAAAAACTGAGAAGAGATCAACAACTACACACCATAGAGGAGACAAACTTTTCTGTTTAAGCTCAAGCAAATTAATTGCTTAATGAAGTAATAACATGAATATTTAAGAATATAACCCACTGTAGTCAGTCACATTGTATTTTCTACAATGTCCATTTTTCAGACAAAAATTACTAAACGTGCAAAGATACAGAAATATGTGACCCATATTCAAGAAAAACAAAAAACGTTCATCGAAACTGACTTAAATGGAACCCAGATGTTGGATTTAGCAGGAAAGAAACTTCAAATTAGGTATTCTAATACTTTCAAAGTATTCGAGGAAAATGGTCTTAATGCAATCTCAACAGAGGAATGACACTATAAAAAATGGAAACTCTAGATCTAAGAAGCACCATCACTTAAGTGAAGAATTTACTCATTTCAGTTAAATTAAAAAATCACTAAAATTTGGTTTTGTGTGTTTTTTTGTTTGTTTGTTTGTTTGTTTGAGATGGAGTTTCGTTCTTGTCACCCAGGCTGGAGTGCAATGGCACGATCTCAGCTCACCGCAACCTCTCCCTCCTGGGTTCAAGCGATTCTCCTGCCTCAGCCTCCCTGGTAGCTGGGATTACAGGCACGTGCCACCACGTCCGGCTAATTTTTTTGTATTTTTAGTAGAGATGGGGTTTCTCCATATTGGTCAGGCTGGTCTCGAACTCCTGATCTCAGGTGATCCGCCCTCCTCGGCCTCCCAAAGTGCTGGGATTACAGGCATGAGCCACCATGCCTGGCCCCTAAAATTTGGTGTTAAAGGCAGATTGGAGTGTCAGAAGAAAGAATTAATAAACTTTAAATGAGATTAATAGAAATTACTCAATCTGAATAACACAAAGAAAAAAACTTGAAGAAAAATAAACAGAGCATCAGAGACCTGTTTATATCAAGAGATACAAAGTGGTGTAATTGGAATGGTAGGAGGAGAGAATAGGAAAGAAGAGAAAGGGGCAGGAAAGTGTCAAAAGAAAGAATGGCCTATAACTTCCAAAATTTTATGAAAACAATTTTAATTTACAAATCTAGGAAAATCAGCAAACCCTAGTGAGAATAAACCTTTGTAGTCAAAATGCTGAAAGCAAAGATAATGAGAAAATCTTTAAAGCAGTCAGAGAAAGATGGCATGTTACATACAGAACAATGATATGATCAATGGTGACTTTGCATCAAAGTAATGAAAGCCATATGAAATTAGAATGGCATATTTCAACTGTTGGAGGGAGAGAAAAAACAAACAAACAAAAAAACTGGCAACCAAGAATTTTGTATCCAAAGAATTTATCCTTCATACATGAAAGAGAAATTAAGGCATTGCCAGATAAACAAAACTAAGTTAATCAATTGCCAGCAGAACTGTGCTACTAGAAAAGCTAAAGTAGGTTTTAAATTTAATTTTTTTTTTTAATTTTCACTCCTCTCAGCTCATACCTATAAAGTAAGTTTTTAAGGCTGAAGGGAAATGACACCAGGTGACCTCTCAGATTTACAGGAAAAAATGATGAACACCAGAAATGGAAAATGCATGGGTAAATTAAAAGAACTAAATATGTATATACACACTCACACACACACCCCAAACACACAGGCATACACATACACTTTTTTCTTTTCTTCTGTTAATTTCTTTGAAAAACAATTAGCAAATTAAGCAAAATTTGTAAAGCTGTATCACTGAGTTGATAACATATATTGATTTCATATTCAAATGACAACAATAATGCTAAGAATGGGAAGACAGGGAAATTAAAATATACTGTTGCAAGGTTACTGTATTTTACCTGAAATTATTCAGTATGAACTCTAAGTAGATTGGAATAAGTTAAAGATATATGTTGTTACCTCTAAAACAGTGCTATTAAAATGCAATAATTAGCTCGATACAGCTAGAAAGCCAGTAAAGAAATTAAACAAAATACTAAAAATATTTGATTAACACAAAAGAAGGTAGTAAAGGAGGAACAAACAAACATCAAGAGAGATAAGACAAGACAAAGAAAATAAACAGCAAAATGGCAACCTAAAGTCAACTATTTCAACAACTGCACCAAATTTAAATTAGTCAAATATCCAATCAAAAGACATGATTGTCAGACTGAATAAGAAACGAAGAATTAATTATATGCTGTCTACAGGAGGTGCCCTTGAAATATATAGAAACAAATAGGTTAAGAGAAAAAAGACTGAACAAGACGTGCCATGCTAATAGTAGGCACAAGAAAATAAGAGTGGTGATATTAATAGCAGAAAAAATATACTTCAAGATAAGATGTATTGTTAGAGACATAGAGGGAAACTTTTTAATGGCAAATGAGTAAATATCAGCTTGGTGTAAAACTAATTGTGTTTTTTTGCCAAAACCGCAATTACTTTTGCACCAACCTAATATATCAGAAAAATGTAATAATTATAAATATTTATGTATCTAATAAGATAGCTTCAATATAATCATGGAAAAATTGACAGAGAAATAGACAAATCCGTAATCACAGTTACCGACTTTCACAAATGTCTCAGTGATTGATATGCTAGCTAGACCAAAAAAAAAGTCATTGAGGATCTAAAAGAATTAAGTGACCCTATCAACCACTTTTACGTAGCTGTGATTTATAGCAGACTATATCCAACAAATGCAGAATATACATTCTTTTAAATTCATGTGGTAGGTCCACAAAGGTAGAACATATGCTGACTAAAACAAGTCTCAATATATTTCAAAAGATTGCCATCTTACAGAGTGCTTTTTCTGACGACAATGAAATTTAATTGAAACTCAACAACAATAAAATTTTAAGAAAACCTCAAATACTTAGAAATCAAACAACTCACTGTTAATAATCCATGACACAAAGTAGAAATTATGAACAAAATTTTAAAATATTTTAAACTAAATAGCAATGAAACACAACATATCAAAATTTGCAGAAGGCAGCAAATGTCCTACTTAGAGGTAAGTTTATAGCTTTAAATGCTGATAGTAGGGAAAAAAAAGAATAAAATCAATAATTGAACTATCCATTTTAGGAAGCTAGGAAAGGAAGACCAAATTATGTGCAAAGTAAGTCGAAGAAAGTAGTAAAGAGTAAAAAGAAAAAAAATCAGAGAAATAGAAATAAACAACAAAGAAAATTAACAAAACCAAAAAAGTCTAGCTTGAAAGAATCAATAAAATTACTAGTGTTCTAGAAAGATCAAAAAGAATGAGAGAAGACACAAGTAACCAATATGAGCAGAACTTCACTACAGGCCCTACCAACATAAAAATGAGAATATAAACATATCATGAACAATTTTACACCAGTAATTTCAACACCATAAACGAAATTGAAAAATTTATTGAAAGGAACAAATTTTCAGAATGGAGACAAGAAAAAATAGAAAATTGAATAGTCCTGTCTTAAAAAAAAATTGGATTAATAAAAACTTTTCCAGAAGGAAAGCTTCAGCTCCAGTTGTCTTCAGTGATGAGTTCTATCAAACATTTGAGGAAGAAAAAATACAAACTTTACATAACTTCTTTCAAGTGTTACTGTCCAACTCTCTCTCTCTCTTTTGTTTTTTTGGCCACCATTAGTCTGGTATAAAACCGGGCTGAAAAACTTTGTTTGAAGAAAGAAACTACACTTTTTTTTCTGGTTCCAAGATGGCCAAATAGGAACAGCTCCAGACTACTGCTCCCAGCGTGAGTGACACAGAAGACGGGTGATTTTTGCATTTCCAAGTGAGGTACTGGGTTCATCTCACTGGGGATTGTCAGACAGTGGGTGCAGCCTATGGATGGTGAGCCAAAGCAGGGCAGGGCATTGCCTCACCCAGGAAGCACAAGAGGTCGGGGAATTTCCTTTCCTAGCCAAGTGAAGCCGTGACAGACGGTACCTGGAAAATTGGAACACCCTAATACTGCACTTTTCCAATGGTCTTAGCAAATGGCACACCAGGTGATTATATCCCATGCCTGGCTCGGAGGGTCCCACACCCACAGAGCCTCGCTCACTGCTAGCACAGCAGTCTGAGATCAAACTGCAAGGTGGCAGAGAGGCTTTGGGAGGGATATCCACCATTGCTGAGGCGTGAGTAGGTAAACAAAGTGGCCAGGAAGCTTAAACTGGGTGGAGCCCACCCCAGCTCAAGGAGACCTGCCTGCCGCTGTAGACTCTTCTTCTGGGGGCACGGCATAGCTGAACAAAAGGTATCAGAAACTTCTGCAGACTTAAACCTCCCTGTCTGACAGCTTTGAAGAGAGTAGTGGTTCTCCCAGCATGGAGTTTGAGATCTGAGAACGGGCAGACTGCCTCCTCAAGTGGGTCCCTGACCCCTGGGTAGCCTGACTGGGAGATACCTCCCAGTAGGGGCCAACTGACACCTCACATGGCCGGGTGCCCCTCTGAGATGAAGCTTCCAGAGGAAGGATCAGGGAGCAACATTTGCTGATCTGCAATATTTGCTGATCTGCAGCCTCCGCTGCTGATACCCAGGCAAACAGGGTCTGAAGTGGACCTCCAGCAAACTCCAATAGACCTGCAGCTGAGGGTCCTGACTCTTAGAAGGAAAACTAACAAACAGAATGGACATCCACACCAAAACCCCATCTGTACATCACCATTATCAAAGACCAAAGGCAGATAAAACCAAAAAGATGAGGAGAAACCAGGGCAGAAAAACTGAAAATTCTAAAAATCAGAGCACCTCTTCTCCAAAGGAATGCAGTTCCTCGCCAGCAATGGAACAAAGCTGGACGGAGAATGACTTTGAACAGTTGAGAGAAGAAGGTTTCAGACGATTGGTAATAACAAACTTCTCCAAGCTAAATGAGGATGTTCGAACCCATCACAAAGAAGCTAAAAACCTTGAAAAAAGATTAGACAAATGGCTAACTAGAATAAACAGTGTAGAGAAGACCTTAAATGACCTGATGGAGGCCGGGCGCGGTGGCTCAAGCCTGTAATCCCAGCACTTTGGGAGGCCGAGACGGGCGGATCGCGAGGTCAGGAGATCGAGACCATCCTGGCTAACTAACATGGTGAAACCCCGTCTCTACTAAAAAAATACAAAAAACTAGCCGGGCGTGGTGGCGGCGCCTGTAGTCCCAGCTACTCGGGAGGCTGAGGCAGGAGAATGGCGTAAACCCAGGAGGCGGAGCTTGCAGTGAGCTGAGATCCGGCCACTGCACTCCAGCCTGGGCGACAGAGCCAGACTCCGTCTCAAAAAAAAAAAAAAAAAAAAAAAAAAAAAAAAAAAAAATGACCTGATGGAGCTGAGAACCATGCCATGAGAACCAAGTGACTCATGCACAAGCTTCAGTAACCGATTCGATCAACTGGAAGAAAGGGTATCAGTGATTGAAGATCAAATGAATGAAATGAAGTGAGAACAGAAGTTTAGAGAAAAAAGAGTAAAAAGAAACAAACAAAGCCTCCAAGAAATATGGGATTGTGTGAAAAGACCAAATCTACGTCTGATTGGTGTACCTGAAAGTGACGGGGAGAATGGAACCAAGTTGGAAAACACTCTGCAGGATATTATCCAGGAGAACTTCCCCTACCTAGCAAGGCAAGCCAACATTCAAATTCAGGAAATACAGAGAATGCCACAAAGTTACTCCTCGAGAAGAGCAACTCCAAGACACATAATTGTCAGATTCACCAAAGTTGAAATGAGGGAAACAATGTTAAGGGAAGCCAGAGAGAAAAGTGGGGTTACCCACAAAAGGAAGCCCATCAGACTACCAGCACATCTCTAGGCAGAAAGTCTACAAGCCAGAAGAGAGTGGGGGCCAATATCCAAAATTCTTAAAGAAAAGATTTTTCAACCCAGAATTTCATATCCAGCCAAACTAAGCTTCATAAGTGAAGGGGAAATAAAATCCTTTACAGACAAGCAAATGCTGAAGATTTTGTCACCACTATTTCTGTCTTACAAGAGGTGCTGAAGGAAGCACTAAACATGGAAAGGAACAACTGGTACCAGCCACTGCAAAAACATGCCAAATTCTAAAGACCATTGATACTAGGAAGAAACTGCATCAACTAATGAACAAAATAACCAGCTAACATCATAATGACAGGATCAAATTCACACATAACAATATTAAACTTAAATGCAAATGGGCTAAATGCTCCAATTAAAAGACATAGACTGACAAATTGGATAAAGAGTCAAGACCCATCAGGGTGCTGTATTCAGGAGACCCGTCTCACATGGAGAGACACACATAGGCTCAAAATAAAGGGGTGGAGAAAGATCTACCAAACAAATGGAAAACAAAGAAACAAAAACACAAAAAAAGCAGGGTTTGCAATCCTAGTCTGTGATAAAACAGACTGTAAACCAACAAAGATCAGAAGAGACAAAGAAGGCCATTACATAATGGTAAAGGGATCAATTCAACAAGAAGAGCTAACTATCCTAAATATATATGCACCCAATACAGGAGCACCCAGATTCATAAAGCAAGTCCTTAGAGACGTACAAAGAGACTTAGACTCCCACACAATAATAATGGGAGACTTTAACACCCCACTGTCAACATTAGACAGATCAATGAGACAGAAAGTTAACAAGGATATCCAGGAATTGAACTCAGCTCTGCACCAAGCAGACCTAATAGGCATCTACAGAACTCTCCACCCCAAATCAACAGAATATACATTCTTCTCAGCACCACATCGCACTTATTACAAAATTGACCTCATAGTTGGAAGTAAAGCACTCCTCAGCAAATGTACAAGAACAGAAATTATAACAGTCTCTCAGACCACAGTGCAATCAAACTAGAACTCAGAATTAAGAAACTCACTCAAAACCACCCAACTACATGGAAACTGAACAACCTGCTCCTGAATAACTACTAGGTACATAACGAAATGAAGGCAGAAATAAAGATGTTCTTTGAAACCAATGAGAACAAAGACACAACATACCAGAATCTCTGGGACACATTTAAAGCAGTGTGTAGAGGGAAATTTATAGTACTAAATGTCCACAAGAGATAGCAGGAAAGATCTAAAATTGACACCCTAACATCACAATTAAAAGAAGTAGAGAAGCAAGAGCAAACACATTCAAAAGCTAGCAGAAGGCAAGAAATAACTAAGATCAGAGCAGAACTGAAGGAGATAGAAACACAAAAAATCTTCGAAAAATCAATGAATCCGGGAGATGGTTTTTTGAAAAGATCAACAAAATTGATAGACTGCTAGCAAGACTAATAAAGAAGAAACAAGAGAAGAATCAAATAGATGCAATAAAAAATGATAAAGGGGATATCACCACCGACCCCATGAAATACAAACTACCATCAGAGAATACTATAAACATCTCTATGCAAATAAACTAGAATACCTGGAAGAAATGGATAAATTCCTGGACACATATACTCTCCCAAGACTAGACCAGGAAGAAGTTGAATCCCTGAATAGACTAATAACAGGCTCTGAAATTGAGGCAATAATTAATAGCCTATCAACCAAAAAAAGTCCAGGACCAAATGGATTCACAGCAGAATTCTACCAGAAGTACAAGGAGGAGCTGGTACCATTCCTTCTGAAACTATTCCAATCAATAGAAAAAGAGGGAATCCTCCCTAACTCATTTTATGAGGCCAAAATCATGCTGATACCAAAGCCTGGAAGAGACACAACAAAAAAAGAGAATTTTAGACCAATATCCCTGATGAATATTGATGCAAAAATCCTCAATAAAATATGGCAAACCGAATCCAGCAGCATATCAAAAAGCTGATCCACCATGATCAAGTGGGCTTTATCCTTGGGATGCAAGGCTGATTCAACATACGCAAATCAATCAACGTAATCCAGCATATAAACAGAACTAAAGACAAAAACCACATGCTTATCTCAATAGACGCAGAAAATGCCTTCAACAAAATGCAACAGCCCTTCATACTAAAAACTCTCAATTAATTTGGTATTGATGGAATGTACATCAAAATAACAAGAGCTATTTATGACAAACGCACAGCCAATATCATACTGAATGGGCAAACGCTGGAAGCATTCTCTTTGAAAACTGGCACAAACAGAGATGCCCTCTCTCACCACTTCTATTCAACATAGTGTTGGAATTTCTGGCCAGGGCAATCAGGCAGGAGAAAGAAATAAAGGGTATTCAATTAGGAAAAGAGGAAGTCAAATTGTCCCTGTTTGCAGAAGACATGATTTTGTATTTAGAAAACCCCATCGTCTCAGCCCAAAATCTCCTTAAGCTGATAAGCAACTTCAGCAAAGTCCCAAGATACAAAATCAATGTGCAAAAATCACAAGCATTCCTATACACCAATAACAGACAAACAGACAGCCAAATCATGAGTGAACTCCCATTCACAATTGCTTCAAAGAGAATAAAATACCTAGGAATCCAACTTACAAGGGATGTGAAGAACCTGTTTCAAGTAGAACTACAAACCACTGCTCAATGAAATAAAAGAGGACACAAACAAATGGAAGAACATTCCATGCTCATGGATAGGAAGAATCAATATTGTGAAAATGACCATACTGCCCAAGGTAATTTATAGATTCAATGCCATCCCCATCAAGCCATTAATGACTTTCTTCGCAGAATTGGAAAGAACTAAAGTTCATATGGAACCAAAAAAAGTCAGCATTGTCAAGACAGTCCTAAGCCAAAAGAACAAAGCTGGAGGCATCATACCTGACTTCAAACTATAGTACAAAGCTACAGTAACCAAAACAACATGGTACTGATACTAAAACAGAGATGTAGAACAATGGCACAGACTAGGGCCCTTGGAAATAATACCACACATCTACAACCATCTGATCTTTGACAAACCTGACAAAAACAAGAAATGGGAAAAGGATTCTCTATTTAATAAATGGTACTGGGAAAACTGGCTAGCTATATGTAGAAAGCTAAAACTGGATCCCTTCCTTACACCTTACACAAAAATTAATTCAAGATGGATTAAAGACTTAAATGTTAGACCTAAAACCATAAAAACTCTAGAAGAAAACCTAGGCAATATCATTCAGGCCATAGGCAAGGGCAAGGACTTTATGACTAAAACACCAAAAGCAATTACAAGAAAAGCCAAAATTAACAAGTGGGATTTAATTAAACTAAAGAGCTTCTGCACAGCAAAAGAAACTACCATCAGAGTGAATAGGCAACCTACAGAATGGGAGAAAATTTTTGCAATCTACCCATCTGACAAAGGGCTAATATCCAGAATCTACAAAGAACTTCAACAAATTTATAAGAAAAAAATAACCCCATCAAAAAGTGGGTGAAGGATATGAACAGACACATCTCAAAAGAATACATTTATGCAGTCAATAGACACATGAAAAAATGCTCATCATCACTCACCATCAGAGAAATGCAAATCAAAACCACAATGAGATACCATCTCACATCAGTTAGAATGGCGATCATTAAAAAGTCAGAAAACAACAGGTCCTGGAGAGGATGTGGAGAAATAGGAAGGCTTTTATACTGTTGGTGAGACTGTAAACTAGTTCAATCGTTGTGGAAGACAGTGTGGTGATTCCTCAAGGATCTAAAACTAGAAATACCATGTGACCCAGCCATCCCATTACTGGGTATATACCCAAAGGATTATAAATCATGCTGCTATAAGGACACATGCAGACGTATGTTTATTGTGGCAGTATTCACAATAGCAAAGACTTGGAAGCAACCCAAATGTCCATCAATGATAGACTGGATTAAGAAAATGTGGCATATATACACCATGGAATACTATGCAGCCATAAAAATGATGAGTTAATGTCCTCTGTAGGGACATGGATGAAGCTGGAAACCATCATTCTGAGCAAACTATCGCAAGAGCAGAAAACCAAACACCGCATGTTCTCACTCATAGGTGGGAATTGAACAATGAGAACACTTGGACACAGGGTGGGGAACCTCACACACTGGGACCTGTCGTGGACTTGTGGGAGGCAGGAGGGATAGCATTAAGAGATATACCTAATATAAATGATGAGTTAATGGGTACAGCACACCAACATGGCACATGTATACATATGTAACAAACCTGCACGCTGTGCACATGCACCCTAGAACTTAAAGTATAATAATTTAAAAAAGAAACTACAAATCAATATCCCTCAAGAATACAGACTCAAAAAATTCTTAGCCAAATGTACCAAGTCAAATATAGCAAAATGTAAAAGGATGACTACATCTTGAACAAATGAGATGTACAGCCTGATTTAACATTCAATAATAAATTAATGTAATTTGTGTACTTTTAGTAAGGCAAAATATAATTATTTCAATAGATGCTCAGAAAACCTTTAACAAATTTCAACACCTATTCATAATGAGAGCTAGTAAACTAGTAATAGGAAAGAACGTCTTCCCATTGATAAGGAAAACCTATGTTCTTTTTGTTTTAGATTTTGAGGTAAAGTCTTGTTCTGTCACCCAGGCTAGAGTGCAGCAGCCTAACTTTGGCTCACTGCAACCTCTGCCTCCTGGGTTCAAGCAATTCTCATGCCTCAGCCTCCTGAGTAGCATGGATTACAGGTGTGCACCACCATGCCTGGCTAATTTTTGTATTTTTAGTAGAGACAGGGTTTTCCCATGTTGACCAGGCTGGTCTCCAACTCTTGGCCTCAAGGGATGTGGCCGCTTCAGCCTCCCAAAGTGCTGGGATTACAGGCATGAGTCACTGTGCCCAGCCAGGAAAATCTATGTTTAAAAAGCCTATAAACGAGGTATGGTGGCTTATGCCTGTAATCCCAATGACTCTGGAGACTGAGGTGGTGGGATCACTTGAGGCCAGGAGTTCAAGACCAGCCTGAGCAACAAAATTAGACCCTGTCTCTACAAATATTAACAATAATGCTAAACTAGCCAGGTCTAGTGGTGCACTCCTGTAGTCCCAGCTGTTTAGGAGGATCACTTGAGCCTAGAAGTTCAAGGTTGCTGTGAACTGTGATGGCTCCACTGCACCCTAGCCTGAGCAACAGAGTGAGATTCTGCCTCAAAAACAAACAAACAAACCCAAAAAGTAAAACTTCTACAATAACATACTACATGGTAAAAACTGGAATGCCTTCCACTGAGATCAGGAACAAGCAGGGATATTCACTCTTACCACTTCAATTTAGCATTGTACTTGAGCTCCTAGACATTGTAATAAAGAATGAAAAGATATAAATAAAAGTGATTGTAACATTTCCTTTCCCCACTAACAGCATGTGAGATTTTCAGTTGTTCCACATCCTCACCAAAACTATCGTCCGTCTTTTTTTTTTTTTTTGAGACGGAGTCTCCATCACCCAGGCTGGAGTGCAGTGGCGCAATCTCAGCTCACTGCAAGCTCCACCTCCCGGGTTCATGTCATTCTCCTGCCTCAGCCTCCCAAGTAGCTGGGACTACAAGCACCTGCCACCACGCCCGGCTAATTTTTTGTGTTTTCAGTAGAGACAGGGTTTCACTGTGTTAGCTAGGATGGTCTCGATCTTCTGACCTCGTGATCCTCCTGCCTCGGCCTCCCAAAGTGCTGGGATTACAGGCGTGAGCCACCACGCCTGGCCAACTATCCTCTGTCTTTTTTACATTAGCTATTCTGAAGGTTGTGAAGTGGTATCTCACTGTGATGACTAGTAATTTTGAATATTTTTAATGTGCTTATTAGCCATTCATATATACATTGGAAAGAAAGAAACAAAAGCCTATATTTGATAATTCTATGATCATGCACTTACAAAATCCAAAGGATTTTACAAAAAAGAAAAGCAGTAGGTCTAGTAAATGAATTTATCAAGATCAAAGCATTTGAGGTCAATATACAAACCAGGGCCTGGTGCGGTGGCTCACGCCTGTAATCCAAGGCAGGCGGATCACAAGGTCAGAAGATTGAGACCATCCTGACTAACATGATGAAACTCCGTCTGTACTAAAAATACAAAAAATTAGCCAGGCATGGTGTTAGGCGCCTGTAGTCCCAGCTACTCGGGAGGCTGAGGCAGGAGAATGGCGTGAACCTGGGAGGCAGAGCTTGCAGTGAGCCAAGATCACACCACTGCATTCCAGCCTGGGCGACAGAGTGAGACTCCACCTCAAAAAAAAAACCAAAAAAACAAAAAAACCCCACAAAACCACAAAATAAAACACACATACACACATACACACACACACACACACACACACAAACCAATTGCATCCTATATGCTAGCTATGAATAACTGAAAATTGAAATTGTGGCTTATGTCTATAATCCCAGCACTTTCAGAGGCCAAGGCGGGTGGATCACTTGAGCCGAGGAGTTCAAGACCAGCCTGAGCAATGTGGTGAAATCCCACCTATACAAAAAATTAGCCTGGTGTGGTGCCTGTATTCCCAGCAACTCAGGAGGCTAAGGCAGAAGGATCACTTGAGCCCAGAGATCAAGGCTGCAGTGAGCTATGATCATGCCACTGTATTCCAGCCTGGGCAACAGAGCAAGACCCTGTCTCAAAAAAAAAAAAAAAAAAAAAAAAGGGAAAAACATTACAATTACATTTTACTATAGCATCTGAAACATGAAATACTTAGGGATAAACTTAAGATACATGCAGAGCTTTCCTGTTTCTTTATTTCTTGAGCTCCCAGGTGCACTTTTCACATATTAATTATAGTAGCTCTTATAGTAAACTGATTATTTGTAGTAATTCTGGGGCAACTCCTGCTCATTGACTTATCATCAGTGTCTAGCATAAAGCCCAGCAAAATAAATTAATAAATTATATATTTACCCTAAAAACACAACACGTGTACATGAAAGGAAGTTTTGAAAATGGAAAAATGTGGAAGATATATTCTCCATAGCCCCTTCTCTGTCAATGTTTTGGATTATTTCCTTCCAACCTTTATTTTTCCCTATAGGTAGAGTTTTGGAATTTTTCTTAACATAGTATTCATACAGTAGCATGTTTGTATAATAATGGTTGAACCTCTATCTTATTCATTTTGAAATTTCCTTTAGTTACAATCGGTTATTTTGATTTACTAAAACACAATAAAATATAATTGGTGGCCAGAAAGAGGCTGTCCTCATAAAAAAAAGCAGTGAGTTGGTGTCTTCATGCAGTCACTGGTCTGGTTCTCCTACCTCAACACCTGTCTTCACACTCACCTGTGTTGTGTTAACTCTGAGGGGATTTCTCCCAGGTGTTCTTTTGTAAAACTCTAGCATAACTGCTTTTTAGGCTCCCTCATCCAACAGCACATTAAAACTAGAAAGCCGGAGATGAAGTGCGTGCCCATTATAGAAAAATTGCGGCCATGATCTGAAGATGTCTAACATACGGAATCGAAATTGCCCTAAAAAACAATGCTGTCCAAAAAAAGTACCTAAATGCTAAGTAAAATGAGTTCCTGCCCCAATTCCTTGTTCATCAAGAAACAATTTAGGTCACAGTCGAAACACAAAGTTCAAAAACAATGAACTCTATACACAGAGAAAAATAAGATTCAAACAGGGAAGGACTTTTCCAGATAGACCAATACAAGTGTTTGTCAGCCACAATAAAAATGCTCAGATCACAGTATCGAGCATCCAAGAAATGTCCAACGGCAGTAACAACAGAAATAAAACTCTGGTCATTAGATACAACAGACCAATGGGATCGTTGTCTTGGAGCTAAAGATAGAACAAAACCTAGATTGATTGAAATTTGCTATATCAACTCAGAGATACATGGACTTTCTGAAGCAGTACTGCAGACAAACGCTCATTAGCCACTGTAAGAAGCAATTCTCCATGAACTCTTTCCTTGAAAATTAGATACCGTAGTTGCAAACTCTGTGTGTTCACTTCTAACAGAGTAGAGATGCACCTAGGGAAAACAAAAGGAAGAAGGGAAAGAGATAATCACACAATTGCCTAACAACCCTTTGCAAAACCCACTCTTCCAGACACCTGGGAGAAGTGAGCTGGCTAGACAGAAATAACCTCTAGGTGACACTTTATATGCCTTCACTGGATGCCAGAAGAAATCAGACAGGAAAGGTAAGGAAAAACTAATTTGATGAAAAAGCCCAGCTGAAATGAGAGAGGAGTGACTCTTCTGGTAACCAAGGTATCTGGCCAGCCACGCACCAGAGTTCTTCCTCAACACAGCTCTCCTAAGAGCTACCATTTTCAAGACCCTGCAGAGCTCAGCACCTCAGGGCAGCCTGCTCTGGTTGCCTGGAATGTGCTCCTTCATGCACTTCATCACATTGTACTGGAATTCAAGTTGTTATTCTTTGTCTCCCCACCAAGTCAGTATAGTTTGTTGTAGTGAAGTGTTTATTTGTAATGATACTAGGGCAAACACTACATCGCAGTCATTGCCTTCTGCCAGTGCCTAGTATAGAGCCCGCTAAGTGAATTAACGAATACTTACGGTAGTCCCACCTTATCTGTGGTTTCATTTTCTGCAGTTTCAGTTACATGCAATCAACTGCGATCCAGAATATTAAATGGAAAATTTCAAAAATAAACTTAACTTTTAATCTGTACGTCATTCTGAGTGGTATGATAAAATCTCTCACTATTCTGCTCCGTCCTACCTGGCACCTGAATCATCCCTTTGTCCAGCCTATCCATGTTTGGAACATATCCCTCTTGGATAAGGGGGCAATACTGCACACATATACTAATTTTTAAAACACAATATATGTGCATAAAAGGGGCCAGGCATGCTGCTTCACACCTGTATTCCCAGCACTTTGGGAGGCAGAGGCGGGTGGATCACCTGAGGTCAGCAGTTCGAGACCAGCCTGGCCAACATGGTGAAACCCCATCTTTACTAAAAATACAAAAATGAGCCGGTCGTAGTGGTGGGTGACTGTAATCCCAGCTACTCAGGAGGCTGAGGCAGGAGAATCACTTGAACCCAGGAGGTGGAGGTTGCAGTGAGCCAAGATCGTGCCACTGCACTCCAGCCTGGGGGACAGGGCGAGACTCTGTCTCAAAACAAACAAAACGAAACAAACAAAAAACCACACACAATATATATGCATAAAAGGAAATGTTTACACTCCCTGAAAACTGTGTCTTATTTCTTGTTCCCCAGAGTTTAGTAAGATGCCTGACACATTGTAATCACTTCATACCTTCTAAATGAATTCAAACTTTGAATCATGTTAAAGCTCTGACTTTAAACTCAGCAAATGACTCTACCTTGAGTTTATAAAACTGGCCAATAACTGAAACTAAAAATCAGATTGCACATTGTTCTTTGAGCAAAGCCATCTGTCAGGATTTTTTAAAATTAGAATATCTCAGAATGACCGCAACTGGGCTTAGATTGGGTGGTGTAACTCTGACTCAACGTCCCCATTATCTTTCAGCAAACTTCAAAGAGCCCACTTGTGCCCCAATGCCCAGCCAGTTCAGTAAAAATAATGATGCTTGAGTCAATCTGGAAGCAGCCACCAATATGAGTAGACTTCAAGAAAGAAGCTCTTCTTGATCTTGTGTTTTCTCCAACTGTAAATGGAATAGTTTTTCACTACAGCCAACGCCAAAGAAAAAAGAAGGACCTGTTAGAAGAACAGGAAAGAAAAGCTAGTGATATACTTTCAGAACATGAAAAGAAAGTAGGTGATTCACCTTATTTAAACCTTTAAAAAAGAAAAGTACCCCAATCAGAATAGCCATCATTAAAAAGTCAAAAAACAACCGATATTGGCAAGGATGCAGAGAAAAGGGAAAACATATACACTGTTGGTGGGAATGTAAATCAGTACAACCTCTATGGACAACAGTATGGAGATTTCTCAAAGAACTAGAAATAGAATGACCATTCGATCCAGCAATTTCACTACTGGGTATCTACCTGCAAGAAAAGAAATCATCATATCAAAACACCTCCATGCGTATGTTTATTGCAGCACTATTCACAATAGCAAAGTCTTGGAATCAACCTGTGTCCAACAGTGGAGGATTGGATAAAGAAAATGTGGTAAATATATGCCATGGAATACTACTCAGTCATGAAAAAGAACTCATGTCTTCTGCAGCAACATAGATGGAGCTTGAGACCATTATCCTAAGTAAAATGAGTCAAAAACAGCAGGTCAAAAACCATGTTCTCACCTATAAGTGGAAGCTAAACAATGGGTACATGTGGACATACAGACTGGACTAACAGACACTGGAGACTAAAGAAAGGGGGAGGGTAGGAGAGGGGTGAAATGCTACCAGTTGGGTACAGTGTACACTGTTCAGGTGATGGTTACACTAAAAGCCCAGACTTTACCACTACACAATATATCCACGTGTATTAGTCAGGCCTCTCTAGCTGGACAGAACAAATAGAAGAGAGATATATATAGATAAAGGGGAGTTTATTAGTATTAACTTACATGATCACAAGGTCCCACAACAGGCTTTCTGCAAGCTTGAGGAGTAAGGAGAGCCAGTCCGAATCGCAAAACTGAAGAACTTGGAGTTCAATGTTTGAGGGCAGGAAGGATCCAGCACAGGAGAAATATGTAGGCTGGGAGCCTAGGCCAGTCTCACCCTTTCACGTTTTTCTGCCTGCTTTGTGCCCACCAGATTAAGGGTGTATCTGCCTTCCGCAGCCTACTGACTCACATGTTAATCTCTTTTGGCAATACCCTCACCAGGATCAATATTTCGCATCCTTCAATCCAATCAAGTTGAAACTCACTATTAACCATCACACCATGTAACACAGCTGTACTTGTACCCTTAAATCTAACAAATACAAGAGAAGAGGATGAAGCAGTGAAAAGCCTTTGCATGTGAAGCAGATTCTTACCCACGCAGAAGATAAGGCTCCGTATCCACAGGGAACTGAACAAATAAAGAAGAGTAGAATTGTCAATATGAGAAGTTTATGCTGCCTCTAAAGTGCTGGAGTCCCCAGCTTCCAAGTGGCCCTGGGGACATTTAGAGACTCAAAGAACACCCAAGAGGTAACAAAATCCAGACCTCACTTCAATCCCATCTTCCAACTTCAGCCGACCTCTGTTGCTGGTTGTTCGGACTCTGACCTTGAATAGGATTGCATTCATTAGGCGAGGAACCCTCAGAATCGTTGCCCTGAGCCTGGGTACCAACCGCTGCCACCACCATGGGCTCCGTGCACACCAGTGGCAGCTCCACTGCTATGATGTCGCACATCTGTTATCCACTGGAAGCCAAGTTCCTCTGGTGGGAGGAGATTTTCCTTCCAGCTTGACAATCCTTTTTTCTTTTTTTTAAAATTTTTTTAAGATGGAGTCTCACTCTGTCACCAGGTTGGAGTACAGTGGCATGATCTTGGCTCACTGCAACCTCTGCCTCCTAGGTTCAAGCAATTCTCCTGCCTCAGCCTCCCGAGTAGCTGAGATTACAGGGACGTGCTGCCACATCCAGTTAATTTTTGTATTTTTAGTAGAGATGGGGTTTCACCATGTTAGCCAGGATGGTATCGATCTCCTGACCTCATGATCTGCCTGCCTCAGCCTCCCAAAGTTCTGGGATTACAGGCGTGAGCCACTGCACCTAGCTGACAATCCTTTCAACAGACCTTAAGTTCTCTGACCCCTATTTTTTAGCTACCAAAGGTTAGTTTTTTGTCTTCAGCTTTATATTGTCCTTTGTTGATTGACTTATTTCAGATTCCAGGCCATGGCCTGCCTGGGAATTCCGTTCTATGTTGCATTGCCAGCCTGCTTCCCAGACCTTCATCTTCTGTCAATATCACACATGCCCTTTGATTTGCCTCTCCTTCAGGAAAGCACTTCAGAATGCTTCTTTCTGGAGCACCTCTTTTCCCTGCACATTGCTCCTCCTTTCTTAGTCTGAAGGACCTGAAACTGACATTTAGTCTGACCTAAATTTGTCTCCCCTATTTGTCCAAAGGTAAGAATGGCATATAGCTGGCATGTGCACTGCCATGGCCTCTGCCTCGGGTGGCCATGGTAGACACTGCCATTCAATCCTTGTCTGAACACAACCCCCTTCCCAACACAGCCATCTACACTCTGCCCGTCACACCAGGCACACCATGTGAAACTTCTTTGCTATTCCTTGCCTAGGGGCTCTGTACACAGTGTTCCTGAGGTAGGTTTGCAGCTTTGGTTCCAACTCTCAAGCAAAAAGCAGCTTTATCTCCTTGGTTATTTGCAAGGGAGATTCGAAGAGAATCTGGGGAATAATAGTATTAGCTTTATTAATAGCTGATGAGCCTAGAGGTCTGAGATGCTTACAGATGGGCCTCTTCGGGAAGAGGCAAGACTACATTATTGCTAAAGCCTCTTCCTTAGGAAGACACATTGCAAAGAGAGTCAGAAACTCAAGGAGTTTGTTCACATTAGTTCTGCCTTGTTCTTTTATCATTACCCAGCTGAAATGTCTCAGGCAGTCATATTAGGGTAATGATAAGATTGGCTTTATACATCATGGAGGTACATGCAAAACTATGGGATTTAGAGAATTGTCAAGCTAGAAAGACCCTTAGAGATTACTGAATCCAACCTTCTTAGAAGAAACTGAAACCCAGATAAGTGAAGTGACCTGTCGTAGGTTCCTAAACCAAATAGTAGCAGAGCAAGGCCTTAGATGAGACCACAGGATCTTGTGGTCAGGTGTATCCGGCTGGGCTGAGTTTCTTCATCCATGGACTCATGGAGGATCCCCATCTTACATCCTTATTCTGCTTTGTGGTGTCAGACATTCTTCAGTGAGGGGCACATTTGTATGAAAGAGGGTTTGCAATGACAATAATAATAATAATAACTACCTACACATTTTTTGTTGATGAATGGTTCTGGAAATGAGTAATTTCAAGGTGACATTGAGTGTGTTTTTCTTGGATGGAAAAGGGGATAAAACTCTAGATGGCAGCCTTTTCAGATAAAAGATGAAACAAGGGAAAGATATGATACATGAAGATAAGAAACTAGAATGATTAACTCCATGAAGACACCTATTAGTACCACTTCTTCTAAGTCAGGAAGTGAGACGAAAGGCCTCGGCTCTTCCACCAACATCCTGTGCCCTTGGGAAAAGACTGGGCACCCTGTGTGGCAATGTGCAGGCAGAGGACAATAAATTAATCCCAAACCAACCCTAGTTCACTTTTTTCATCTGCTTGAAAGGAGCTTTCTACTTGATTGCTTTGGGGAGATAATTAAAGTGGGACACGTGGCTATATGTAACCAAAATTTGTCAACATTGGTTATATTTAAATAAGATTTTCAACAGTGGTCTTACTTCTTGGTTAAAATCACACATAAAACATAGACATTTCATGGTTTCTTGCAAGTTCTTCCCTTCTCAGGATGGAAGGGGAGTCTTAAAGAAAACATTTGCATAAATTCAGGTCAAAAGTAGCCGATCTTTGACTTAGTATGAGGGATTAGTGAGGAGGAGTTTATTTTGTTCCTCTTGAAATAGCTAGACAGTATACTGACTTTTCCACTGAAGATGTAAGCCCCAAAAGCCCATCTAACAATCCCTCCCCTGGGACCACTACATTGTTCCTAAATGCCCAGAGCACAGCATTTCAAGAGGTAGGGATGCTGTTACTCCATTTGCATCTTCCTCTCCACAATTCTGACCTCATGCTCTGTACCATTTAGTCTTAAGAACTCACACGTATGCACACACACACACACGTGCATGCACACACACAGACATACGCGCACACACAGACATGCATGTGTACACACACTCCTGCACCTGCCACGAGTTGCCAGGTCATCCAGTGTCTCCATCAGATGATCTCCAAGTCCCTCACAGGCTTTCAAACTCTGGCAAGCCACTTTTCACCACGAACTCCAGTTTCTCAGGGCTTTCAGACATCCTGTAGATGTAATGATACACTCTGTTACTGCAATAATGATAATAATTTATGTACACGGTAGCCTTTCATCCACGAGTGCTTTAACAATAACAAGTGCTACGGGAGCCCAGAGCAAAGCCTCTGGCCTCTCCCTGCAGCACCCCACCCTCGTATGGGAGACGTCACAGATCTCTCATTCTTCATGCCAACACCTCATAACCATTGCAGGCAGGAAGTAAGGAAATCTGTCCAGTCAAAACTGCAGAAAGGAGTTAGGTAATATAACACCTTTTCTTTCTCTTCCCCAGAAACTCTGAGTAATGCACCAATTTGCAGAATAAACTACCCCTAGACAGTCCCCTTGAATTGTTGGTTTTGCCTGGGGATTACATATTTCCTGGAACAGTAGATTTTCTTCTTTCCTTGTCTTATTTCCACCTAGTACCAAATTTATTTAAAGAATAAGATAAAAATATCTATATGGCTAGGCTATCAGCCCCTCACATGAAGAGTGTGACTGTTCTATATTTGCCTGTCATTTAAAGATATCCCTATGAGACATATACTCTCTTCCTAAAAGGCAGTATGTCCAATAGTCCAAAAATTAGAATGAAGAAGGAGGAAGAAGAGGAGACTGATAAGAAGAGGAGAAGGGAGGGGAAGCGGCAGGTAGCATTCTCAAGAAAACAGCATTGGCCAGGCGCAGTGGCTCATCCCTGTAATCCCAGCATTTTGGTAGGCCAAGGCAGGTGGATGACATGAGGGCAGGAGTTCAAGACCATCCCAGCCAACATGGAGAAACTCTGTGTCTACTAAAAATACAAAAATTAGCTGTTGTGGCACACACCTGTAATCTCAGCTCCTCGGGAGACCGAGGCATGAAAATTGCTTGAATCCGGGAGGCAGAGGTTGTAGTGAGCTGAGATGACGCCACTGCACTCCAGCCTGGGTAACAGAGCAATACTTTGTCAAAAAAAGAGAGAGAGAGAAAGAGAGAAAGAGAAAGAGAAAGAGAGAGAGAGAGAGAGAGAGAGAGAACCACAACATGGAGGGGGAGAGAGAGAGAGAGAGAGAACCACAACATGGAGGGAGAGGGAGAGAGAGAGAGAGAGAGAGAGAACCACAACATGGAGGGGGGGAGAGAGAGAGAGAGAGAGAGAGAGAGAGAGAGAGAGAACCACAACATGGAGGGAGAGAGAGAGAGAGAGAGAGAACCACAACATGGAGCGGTGGGGAGGGAGAGAGAGAGAGAACCACAACATGGAGGGAGAGGGTGAGAGAGAGAGAGAACCACAACATGGAGGGGGGAGGAGAGAGAGAGAGAGAGAGAGAGAGAGAGAAAGAGAGAGAACCACAACATGGAGGGGGAGAGGGGGAGAGAGAGAGAGAGAGAGAGAACCACAACATGGAGGGAGAAGCACAGCCTGAAGACAGCTGGTTTTAAATCTTGCCTCTGTAAACTTTGATTAGGCCACGCTGAGCATCAGTCTCCTCGTTGGCAAATGGAGATTAGAATCCATCCTCCTACAGTTGTTGTGAGGATTGAATAATAATTGGGACGTTTCTGGCACAGAGTAGGTACTCTTATTCCTGTGAATTCTGAAAACTGAGATGATTTGTGCTCATGGATAAGCTACCAGATGGTAGCACTTTGCACTTACTGTTTCTTTTAGATGCTTTCAACCTGCTATTAAACTTGTGCTGTTGCATCGAATTATCCATTCATTGGCTTCAGGATAGTGAAGAGTTGGGCAAATAGCCTTCTGTGTTACCAGCAATGAAGCACAGGGTACCACGGGCAAGCCTGGACGGGATTCCTAACCCAGTCCTGGACGTTTGAGACAAAGTGAGGTCTAACAATTCTTTGACTCCCTTTTTATACCCTTAAAGATGCACCCAAGGTAATTTCTTTACATTCCATGGTGGTGGTTGGTTTTTTTTTAGTGATTTAAAAAGGCAGAGGGTCTAAAAGAGCACAGCAGTGGTTCAGATTTTAGCTCAGAAATTCCTTGAGGAGAAGATAACCAAATGACCAATCCCTGTAACCAATCTAGCTTCCTACAATAAATGGATCTTGATGAACCTTCCAAGAAGCCCTAAAAATGCCCGAGTCCTTATTAAACCTAACCATCAGTCACCTGTGAGAGTCATTCACTTAGGGTGGGCCAGCTGGGAGCCATTTATCTTTTAAGACAAGGGGAAGCTCCCACGTCATCGGTGTGACCATGAGGCACCAAAGGTAATTAGGATAGCAGCTGCCCTTCCTGACCAGATGCAGCTCCTTTTATCCTTTCTTTTCTCGATCTCCTTATTCCTTATTTCTCTTTCTAGTTACCTGTCCTGTCTTTTTCTCTCCTTCCCATCCTCTGTGCCTAGAACCTGCAAACCGTAACAAGAAGCATGAACCATGCTGTTAGCGCTCAGGCTAAATAGCTTTGACTTCTGTCTTGAAATATCATCACAGCCTTCCTCAATAAAGACACCAGGAAAGCGTTGGTGGGATGCCAAATAATAGAACAACAAGCACAGTGCAAACCTGGGAGTGTCCCTCTAGTGAGAGAAAATGCAGATGGCCTGAGATTTGGTCCTACCGACCTGAAGAGCAAGCACATTAACATTCAACATTCATTCAACAAGCATTTCATTAAGCACTTGTGCATCAAGTCTTTTCCATCAGACACGGATAATCGTAGCCCACAGTCTATTGGGGAGACAGATATAAAAATAAGTAGTTAAAATGCAGTGTATTGATAACTGTCTAGTCTAACTAAATCCCTGCAGGAAAAAGGGGAGTGGATAGAGAGATAACCTGAAGCCTCTTCTTCAAAGTCACTCCCACTGATTTATTCTGTGGCCTTGGATAAGTCACTTAAAACTGTGCTCCTATAAAATGTGATCAATGACAACTAATTATAGCTGGGTTATGGGAATGACCATGATAATGAACATGAAAATAATTTGAAGTATTTGGGAGGAAAGTACTATATAAAAACAAGGCATTTTTTGCTGCTGTGTGGTCAATTTTCAGAGGCTAACTTCTCCATAAAATATGGGTGTATTCTTTATCTCTTGTTAGCAGACAGGTTCCCTCCCTCTTTTCCATGCTTACCTGCATCCACCGCCCTCCACGTCGGCTGAGTTTCCCCATCAGCACATAAGTGAGGTCCTCCTGTGGGCCCCACACTGAGAAGACCCTGAGAATAGGGTAGTGAGTGAAATACATGCAGTTTTAATCAAAGAAATGTCTCTTTCCAGCTATAAACAGAATGTCCCATTTCTGTATGTTGTGTTTTCTTTGGGGTTTTGTGATGTTCTTTGAAAAATTATGTTTCGGCCATAGGGCTGAAGAGCCCAGAGCACGAAGGCCAGGCAGGCCTGGGATTCGCTTTCCTTTGGGTAAGAAACTGAAAGCAAATTGATCTGAGCTGAGGGCTCGGGAACTGCACGTGTGGCTGTGGGTTGTGATTTTGGGGAAGGGGTGCAGGTACAGCACCAATCACACCCCTGTAGGTGGGGCTGGAATTTCCCCTGAAAGAAACGGATGTTCTACTGGGAATCTTTCTGGGGAAAGCTGTATCTTGGGACTGGAAATGAAGACTCAGGAGGTGGGGCTCGGAGTGGGATAAGGAGAAAAACATCCTCCTTGTTCTGCAGCCTGAGGGGCATGGGAGTGAGAGGCCGGAGAAGCAAGGCACACTCCTGGTGGGGCATAGGGCTGTGGGTGCAACGCAGGGACAGCTGTTGATGGACCCGGGGCATGAGCCACGGGCAGCCCGTATAGGTCATTATATGTGATTCACTCACTCAGCTGCCCCCAAATTCACCAATCTTATTATTTGTTGAGAGCCCATGGGAAATGAAGGGAAATGGTGCATCCACCATTGGAGACAGATGGGCCAAGGGGAGGGCAGTGGTCACCTGTAGAGGATGATCGTGCCCTGCTGAGTGGCAATTCCTTGAGGCCTCTTGGTAACAGGCCCAAGGGGAGGGGGTCATAGATGCAGAAAGACATGCGGAACCCATTCCACGCATGCCTGAGCTGGACCCAGAAAGCGATGGGGCGCTTTGTAAAGGGCAAGGTAGCAACAGTTCATGCCATTGTAACTGAAATTATACAGATAATAAGATATGTCCAACAGGTTACGGTAAAAATTACCCGCAAACCAATCTAATGTATCAAAAATTAAAACTACGATGGTGTCTTTTTGTTCCCCAACAAAAGAGGTTTCTAGGAGGAACTGGACCTAATGGCAAGATTTGAGAGGAGGGAAGCCGTGGACAGGTGTGAAGGGTTTCTGGAGAGGAAAGCAGGCGAGGCAGGGGCCCACCTGGAGCTCTCCATGGGCTGTGGTGCGGGGAGGTGGCGGGAGACCCAGGCGGCCCCAGCTGAGGAGAGATGGGGTTGAATACGTGGCTCGGCACTAGCTTTTTAAAATAAAGTGCCTGATTTCCCTGCACTCGCTTCCTTGGGCTGTGTCTACCTGGGGATGGCGCAGTCCAAGTGGCTCAGTGTCTGGGGAATTTGATCTATACAGAAAGCCCATCAGGAAAATTCAGCCTCTGCAGATACTCCACTTATTTCTCATTAACAGTGGTTTGGGTTTGAATTATGTTGATAATTGCCTCAACTCTCCACTTCATTTTGCCTATAGATACTTACCCTCAGAGGGGTATTTTGAGGATAAATGAGATACAGGCAAAGTGCTTTGAACTCCTCAGATGAAAGGTAGCATATCAATACAGGCCTTCTATTATTAAGATGCTTCAAATTGCCAATACGTGTATATTTATAATACCCATTACAATCATGGGATATCTTTTCTTTCCTTTTTTTATTTTTTATAAGAAGAAGGCAGGAAAATCTAATTTTTTTTTTAACCACACTGCTTTTGTGCGCTTAACATTAACCTTTCCTTCCAAATGTCATTAGCTGCTAATTAAGATGTTGATTTGCAGATTGTATATCTTGCAATAGAAGTGATTTGTGAATGCTTACTAGGTGTTTATCAACCTACACCACTCATATTGGTTTAGCAAGAGCCTGGTGCATTTTAATTTACTGAGCAGTTTCCCAATTCTCCACTTATTTCTCCATGTGCATAATGAGAAAAAAAAATGATAAGAGAGGAAAAATGGGAAATACTATAAATAGTTTCTAAAGAAAAATACCATAGGAAAGAGTTATGGCTTTAAGTAGGTACTAAAAGACTGAACAGATTGAATTTATTTTCTCTCTTTAATGGGATACTTTAAGACATAAAATGTGCATATTGGTTATGTGAGCAGGTGTGTACCTGTGTGGATGTGTGCACGTACAAACTGATTATAGTCAGCAAAAGGAAAATGATGGACAGACTTTCTGAATTTTCGGGAACGCACATGCTTTTGTTTTCCAGGCTTGGCCTGTGCCTTTGCCATGCACCCATCTGTAAGATTTCACGAAGAACCTTCTTGCTTCTAAAATCACCTTTAAATCAAAGAAATACAAGAATTATTTAGTTCCTGCAAAGGATTCTGCAACTTAGGGACATTTCCACAGGACTTTTTAATATAATTTATGAATATTTGCTAGCAACATAATTGTCTTTTCTGCTGACATTTTCAAAGCAACACTGTGATTTGTTGGGTCTCTGGAGAGTCCAGCTACAAAACTGATAATTATATTAAATATACATAGACAATAAAGAGTGTGTTTACATAACTATGCCCATAAATATCTGATTGAACAGTCATTGTTCTCAAACCCCTTTTAAGCAGCTCTCTAAGGATTCCAGTTCTAATGACATGATGGTTTAAAAGATGTTGCTCAGTCTTGTTCCATATTTAATTAACTTTCCTTTTTTAAACTTGTGATGGCAGAGACAATAACAAATAGCTCTGAAAAGAGAAAGCGCTTTGAAACATGAGTGAGGCCTTGTCAGGCTTTGTGCGGCACCGACAGGAGGAGATGGGCCTGTGAGCGTCGCTGGCCTGGGACCTCCGGCCCTCCCCTGGGATTCTATTATGAGGCCATTCAGAGCTCTCTAATCCCGTACACCTTCTCTCACACACATGCATCTGTGGATCCAGGCTCCGTGCACATGCTCTTGCATGTAAGCAGCTGCATCTCTAATGATTTCTTCCTCTGGAAACAAAAAGATGAAAGCAAATTGGAAAACCAGCAAGATTTGAGAAGCAGAGGCAGGGTAGTGTAGTGGAAAGAACAGGGGCTGGCCCTTGGCTCTAACCATTGCAGTTTGATCTTGGGTAAGTGTATTAATTTCTTACTGCTGCCTTAACAAATTACAAACTTGGTGGCATAGAACAACACTAAAGTATTGTCTTATACTTCTGGCGGTCGGAAGTCAGAAGTGAGCCTCACAGAGCTAAAATCAAGATGTCAGCTGGGCCGCTTCCTTCTGGAGGCCCTAGTGGAGAATCTGTGTTCTAGAGGTTTCCATATTTCTTGGCTCACACACCTTTCCACCTTCAAAGCCTTCAGTGGCCGGTTAAGTCTTTCCTATATCACACCTCTCTTACCCGGACTTTTCTGCACCTGTCTTTTTTTTTTTTTTTTTTTTTTTTTTTTTTTTTGAGAAAGAATCTCACTCTGTTACTCATGCTGGAGTGCAGTGGTGCGATCTTGGCAATCTTGGCTATCTTGGCTCACTGCAACCTTTGCCTCCTGGGTTCAAGTGATTCTCCTGCCTCAGCCTCCCAAGTAGCTGGGACTACAGGCATGTGCCACCACGCCCAGCTAATTTTTTTTTTTTTTTTTAGTATTTTTAGTAGAGACAGGGTTTCACCATGTTACCTGGATGGTCTCAATCTCCTGATCTCCTGGTCTGCCTGCCTCAGCCTCCCAAAGTGCTGAGATTACAGGTGTGAGCCACCAAGGCCAGCATGTCTTCCATTTTTAAGGACCCCTGTAACTACATTGGATCCATTCAGCGAATCTACAATGATGCCCTTATCTCAAGATCCTTAATCACATCTGCCAAGCCCTTCTACCTTGTAAGTTAACATATTCACAGGTTCCAGGGATTAGGATGTGGACACCTTTGGGGGCCATTATTCTGCCTACCACGGTAAGTCAACTAATATTATCTGTTAATGAGGGAGGCAGTATGAAGTAGATTTGTTCATCCAACAAATTAAGGTCTGCATGACACAATAGTAAATAAGATAGACTCAATCCCTGTCCTCAACAGAGCTTTCAGTATTAAGGGAGAGGGAAGCATTATCCAGAAAAAGTAAACAGTTAATTTCGGCTGTGTGAAGGGCTACAGAAAGAAGTGTAAGCATAAGGAGAGTGTTTTACAAAGCAATCTGGCCTACCTGTAGGTGAAAGGGGCAGGAGCAGTCAAGGAAGGCTTCCTTGAGGAGGTGACATTAAAACAGAGACATAAGAAATGACTTGGAGTTATTCAGGTCAAGTGTGTGCAGAGGGTAGGCCTGGTGGAGGAGATGATGAGGAACTTCCAGTTACAGGGCATAGCCAATGTCCACGTTTAGGCTAGGAGTGTGGGGTGGAGGAACGGAGAAGTGTCTGGGGCTAGCACGTAGAGACAAGCAGAAAGCTTTGCTGTCTCATCTATTGAGCTAAGGGAGGCAGTGGGAAGTTAAAGCTTCCAGGCGTTTGGCCACAGGTCAGGCACTGCTCCACGAGGTTTATGTGGAGCTGATTCCTGTAAGATAGATACTATCACAATCTTCATTTGTAGATCATGAAACTGAAAGTCAGAGAAGCTACATGACTGCCCCAAGGTAACCCATGTGGCAGAACCAGGACTCACACTAGAGTGTGCCCTCAATCACCATGCAATCACTGTCCTGCTTCTCAGGCAGGATTGTGGGACCTGGACATTTGACGCTTATTCTAAGGGTAATTGGGAGCCATCGAGGAGTTTCAAACACTTCAGACAGAGTACTCTGGGTAATTGATGGGAGGCATCAGACCAGGGAGGAAGCAGTAACTCTCAGGTGAAACAATATCAGCCCAGTCTGCAGTGGCAACGCTATGGATGGGGAGAAATTGAGAAACTCAGTAAATATTGAGAGAGTCAAATTGACAAGTCTTGCTTATTGATGTGGGGTGAAGGACCGAAGGAGGTGTTAAAGATGATGTCCTTGCTTCCAGCCAGATCGTATTAGAAGGAGCCGTCAGTTCTATCCCTCTCAAGCAAAGGGGTCATGTGAAGCTGCGGATGACAAACGTAAACATGCTAAAACCGTAAAACCATGGAGGAGCTTCTTACGTGAATAAGAAAATAAGCTAGGACTTACGGGTGTGAGTGGGTTTCAACTTCTCAATGAAAATTCAGCAGAATTGCTCTGTGGCAATCCTGCAGGAGATGAATCCTGCTCACCATCACTGCTATGATTCTGTGTTTGTGCTGAACTCTTTCTAATTGTCATCAATTATGATTCATTTACTTTTAGGTGTCTTGCTCGTCATAATATTATCATTTGTAAGTCTTTCCCTTTGCAGGCTGTGAGAATCTGTTGTGACATCTCAATAAAGCAGGATTCAATCAAGGTGTGAATGAATTGTTAATCTTGTTATAAATAGAAGGTACCATATGTCAGGATGTAAGGGATGTCTCCTTCTTTGTTGCAAACAGTGTTCCTGAATCTAAACAAAAGAAGTTTCGGAAATAGCTGGTTCAGCTCACGGAGCTTCCAATTATATAACGGCCAACAAGTCTCCGCAGTGGATTCCGATTTCTGGGAGTCATCTTCACACTTATTTAGAATCATCATTTGAAAGAAAAAATTAGTGTCAGGTTTGGGTATCAGAACCCCAGGGATCTCCAGTCCTCCTGATTTTGAATGTGGAGTTAGCCTTACAATTCTCTGTGTCTTCCGCAGGCACATCTGACGAGCCATTTGATCAAAATATCTTTTTCCTTCTTTACCTTTTCCCCATGGTGTGCAGATTTAGAAAAACAGGGCTAAATTGACTGAGCTCCAGCCCAAACCAGTTCATGAAAAATATACTGTGAGTCTTTTTTTACACGTGCGCTCTCAGTGGTGAGGGCTCTGGCCCGCTCTGTCCCTGATAACACGTCCTAAATGTGCTCCTCAGCACCTGCGGCAGTGTGCTTTCTGAGGAAAGCCTGCGTGTGCTCAGAGGTCCAGCAAACGCCAGAACCAATAAAGCTTAAATTAGCATCCCATAATCTAGAGCTATTTCCCCTCTGCTCTTCCAGAGCCCTCCCCAACGCCTCCTCCTCCCCCAACTCCTAACCCAATCAAAATGTGTTTGTACCTTGTTCCATTTCTTCAGGGCCTCTCTAAGTGACTAGCTTGTTAGTTCAAAATAAAGTTAATGGCTAATAATAGTTCTCCCCCAGTGCCCAGTGGCATTTCCACTGAGGATCAATGCAGAATGGTGGAAAGAGCTTGGATTTTGGAATCAGCCATGTTTGGGTCCAAATGCTGGCTTTTCTATTCACTAGCTGAGTGTTCTGGCTGGTTTTTTGGGTGTTTGTTTGTTTTGAGACAGTCTCTCTCTGTTACCCGGGCTGGAGTGCAATAGCACGATCTCAGCTCACTGCAACCTTTATCTCCTGGGTTCAAGCAATTCTCCTGCCTCAGCCTCCCCAGTAGATGGGATTATAGGTGCCCGCCACCATGCCTGGATAATTTTTCTATTTTTAGTAGAGATGAGGTTTCGCTATGTTGGCCAGGATGGTCTCGAACTCCTGACCTCAGATGATCTCCCCGCCTTAGTCTCCCAAAGTGCTGGGATTAGAGGTGTGAGCCACTGTGCCCGGCCCGGCTGGGCTGTTTTTTCTAAAAGGTTTTTAGAAATTATAGCCCCATCTGTAAAATTGTGAGTCATACATCATGGAGTTGCTATGAGGATAAAAGGAAATAATGTGTGTTAGCAGCTAGTACAGAAACTGGCCTATTTATTGATAATTGGGCAGAGGCCAGATGCAGCCCCCTGGATACCCACCTCAGCCATCAGTCACACTGACCATCTGGAGACTGGTATTGTCATTCCCTTCTTCTCTCCAGCATTTTCTCCTTCCCCTCTTTTCTTCCTGCCTTCCTTCCTTCCTTTTTTTTTTTTCCTTTCTTCTATCTTTTCCGGTGGTTCATTGAGCTCCAGCTGGCTTCAGAAGATGCTGTCTCATTCTTTCACTATTACTAATACAGGGTGCAAAGAGCATCATGGCACAAAATACGAGAAGGTGGGAAGCGCCGTGCCTGGTAAAGAGCCATTTAGAACAATAGCCCTTCTGCCCTGTCCCTCCAACATTCTCTGTCAACTTGTTTCACAATAGTCATTAAAGACACGAAGGAAGTGTTGATAAGCTCCATGATTCATTCAAGGGCCAAGGTTAATTTTTATTTATTCCCAGGTCATCACAAACAGAGGCAGATGGTGGTGGCATTTCCTTCTTGCCGGGAGCTCAGATACTATCTGGACAGATTTCAGCAGGCTTTGTATCCGCTCCCTCTCAGCGCCACAGCTTTCCTGGATAAAGCCCCAGCCACCCAAACTGCAGACTGATTTTATTTAACCAAGATGACTTGCGGTAAGTAATTGAGGTCACTTGGACCTGGCTGGAGGAAAGCCAGCATTGCCAAGGAGAAGGGCTGACATCGTTTATCCTTCAGTGGCTCTTCCTTTAGAGGATTTATTTTTGGTGACCCATTTAGGAGGTAGCTTACTAAGCTGTGATGATCAGTTTATTGAAAAGTGACTTTCTTGGAATTTTACTACTATCAGGTGACTTTGGGATGGCTTGAAACAACAGACTGTGGAATCTACTTATGTAGTACTATAGGAACGATCGTAAAGTCATATCCAGAGGTAATTGGTTTCCTGTTACACACGTGTAAGTAGACGATGTGGCTCCTACTTTCAGAGCTTACCTTCCAGGTGAAGATGGCAGTCATAGCATATTCATAAATACCATGAGACTGCAATGTAGTGTATGGCTAGTGCATTTGTGGGCAGCGTACAAATGCCAGTCAAGTACCCATCCTGCTCCTTCAGGTTCACAGAAAACTGAGAACAGCACAGGGATGTAGATGAAGAACAAAGAGTATCAGCTTTATTCCTGCCTGGATGGAATCCAGTAACTCCTTAAAGCAGAGCTTCCAGTTGGTCCGGAACCACAGAACAGCTTCCATCTGGCTTCCCCCAAGTAGACTTGGAGGTCTCCCTGGGGAGTTGGGTCTGCACATCAGACTGACCAGCACACAGAAGGGAGCAAGGAGCCAACTTGGGCCGAGCAACAGACAGATCAGAAAGCACCAAAGTGAGACCAAATTGAGGCCCCAGATTTGGCTCTTCCCTTCGTTAACATGGCCCAGTGGTTGGCAGCTTCTCCCCATCTTACCAAAAATGTCACTTCTTTTCTGCAGAGAGGAATAAGTAAGAAGGTGAAGGGAAAGGTCAGCTGTTCCCGTGCGAGGATTACTCCCTCCTGTGGGTGGGGCTGAGGTTTTTTTTTTTTCTTTTGCTATGGAAATGAGAGGACAAGAATGAGTATTTGTCTCTAAGTTGTAATTTAAGAACACAAAGCTGGAGATCAGAAGGCATCAAGAATGACGAGACTTAGAAGGATTAAGACTAGGAATCTGGACATATTCCCCCAGTGGGGCATGCTCTGGCTGTTCTGAATTAAACGTGGTGCTGGGTGGGAACCTGGCTAGGGGAGGAATGTGTGGTGCCTGGAGCATTCGGTGGGAGTTCACACAACCAGACAGCCTCAGAGACGTCCAGGCAGCTGGGACAATCAAAGGGACGAACTATTGGCAAGCAGGAAATAATCAGAGAACCAGGTCGATCAGGAGGCAGGCAAAATAGCACTGAGGAGGTCTGACATCAAGTAACAAGATGGAGCTTAGGTCAGGCTGGGCAGGAGACAGGCAGAAACACAATCGTGGAGAAACTGAAACCCTGTAAGGACACTCAAGGTGAAGCTCAGGAAGAATGGGGCAAGAGAAGGGTCTCTACAGCCTGGGCAACATAGTGAGACCTCATCTCTACAACAAATACAAAAATTAGCCAGGCGTGGTGGTGTACATCTGTGGTCCCAGCTATGCGGGAGGCTCAGGTGGGAGGATCACTTAAGCCTGGGAGGTTGAGGCTGCAGTGAGCTATGACTGTGCCACAGCACTCCAGTCTGGGCAACAGGGCATGAACTTGCCTCAAAAAAAAAAAAAAAAAAAAAAAAAAAGGAGAAGAGAGAGAGAGAGAGTGAAGGTGCTCTAAAAAAACCTAGAGCATCAGTCAGAAAACAAGCCAGAAGACAGTTTTTAGCCCTGAGGCACCAGGTTTGAGGGCATTGCAACAAGACTGATCTGATACTATTAATAACTACAAGCACTAAGGAATTAAAGCCCCAAAATGTCTTAACACAGTTCCTGTAACCCTTGAAGGACTCAATAAACATTATTATTTTATTTTTTGATTTGATTACAATTTTGTTATTTGATTAAAAATAAATTTTATTATTTTTATTATTTTATTAAAAAGCTGGAATTAGCTTGAGTACTAATTTTATTATTTGATTGTATTGATTTTATTTTTTATTTGATTAAAAAGCTGAAATTAGCTTGAGTACTTAGTGAAGGCTTTCTATTCCAAACCTATTCTGAATGTTGGACTCTTCACCCTTGACACCAAAGGGGTGATCAAATCTGGGTGAACCCAGAGAACTTTTGGCCTCTGTTACATTCTGTATCCCTGTGAAATCCACCAAGAAATCTTTTTCCAGCTCTTACTGGCATTTGTTTGGCCATCATCTCCATGCTCAGGAACCAAATCTTGCCGAAATTTGTCTTAAATAGAAGTACTTTAAAGGCAGAAAATATATAATCCTGAATTTTCATGCCCTGAAGCTGGTTATGAGGAAGAGGTGAACCTTAATAAAATGTTTCCAGGGAGGATGGTGACAGTTGCTATCAGGTAAGCATCACCAGTATTAATATCCCGTCTCACTGGGTTGTTTTAAAAATCAAATGTGATCATGTGTTTAAAATGCCTAGTGCAATGCTGGCACCCAGTGTGTGTTTATAAATGATTGATAACTTTTCATTTGATTTAAACGTAAAATTTCTAGGATATACCCTATCACCTCCCTATCTCATTATCGCTAACACACACACACATACACACACACACAAAATGTGCTCTGCCACCAGCACATTTAATGATTAGCTGATGTTACAAAGAATAAAAAGTGGAATGTACATGATAGAATTGTTACGAAGATGATTTGTATAAGTAAAGGGCTTAGAAGAAAGGATGACTGACAAGCAGTAAGTGCTCTATGTAAGTATAGGGTGCTGTTAGTAATAGTAGTAGTAGTAGCATCAAACTTCCTCGTTTCTGTGGCTTTAGGTCCTATCATACACGATTAAATCGAATTCCAGGTACAGTCTGAACATGGTGTGTGGATAAGAAGTGGGTAGAAATTTAAGTTTAAATTTTAAACCTAACATAAACTTACTACTACTAATTACAACGAAGTAGTAAGTTTATGTTAGGTTTAAAATTTAAACCTAAATTTTCCAGTGATGACAACTACTAATACAAGTCATAGTAGTCATTGTCATAGTATTTTCTATCAGATGCCCTCTCTATTGCTCATTGCCCTGCAGAGCAGAAGGGTAGATTTTGCAGACGATTCAGGAAGGGAGAAGTTCACTCGTATTGGCAGGAATGGATCCTGCCATGCTCAATGCAGGAACCCACCCCTACATCACCCTCATGTAGTCTAAGAAATCTCTCTGGCAACATACTCCATCCATAGTCCACTGCATTTGAACCATGTTCACAGCCATTCCTTTTCCTACATCTATTTACCATTTCAGACTTTAGATGCCATCTTTATGAGAAGTCGGGAGATGAAGAAGGAATCTGGGAGAATTGTATTTTGAGATATTATTTAATTAAAGTGATTCTGGCTGGGCGCGGTGGCTCATGCCTGTAATTCCAGCACTTTGGGAGGCTGAGGCAGGTGGATCACAAGGTCAAGAGATCAAGACCAGCCTGGTCAACAAAGTGAAACCCCGTCTCTACTAAAAATACAAAAATTAGCTGGGCGTGGTGGCACGTACCTGTAGTCCCAACTACTTGGGAGGCTGAGACAGGAGAATCGCTTGAACCCAGGAGGCAGATGTTGCAGTGAGCTGAGATCATGCCATTGCACTCCAGCCTGGTGACAGAGTGAGACTCCATCTCAAAAAAAAAAAAAGTGATTCTTTAGATGATTGCATGGGACGAGCTTTGTTAGACTGGTGTAAATCTAATTATTATTTTTCCCTTCTACCTGACAGATGGGTGCTCATGAAAGTGATCAAATCAATTAATAGGAAAATGACAAAACTACTAGTTCCCTGCACCCTTTGATGTATGATGCTGAGACACCATGGATATGAACATCCAGGCTTTCACCATTTAACCTTATTCGTGTAGAAGAATCTTGGCTCATGGCCCCAGAGTGGTGACATTTTACTAGCTCCATTAATTAGCATCATATTTTGGTAATGGTTTAGGGTTCCCAGGGATGAATCATGTACACAAAAGAATAAAGAAAGTTAAATTAAGATCCAGAGATTCTTGTGGTTAATGTGCAGCTGTATGTTCCAATATCAATTGATGAAAACATTGTTGGATATTGTCATACTTTTGGAGCGAATGAGTCCTTGCTTTGTTTTCCTTGCCTCTACTCTGATTACCATCCCCAGAGGCAGGTTCCAGATGTGTCATAGCTGTAGGCAGGTCAGTATGAGCTTGGGTAAAGCTTAGTATTTAATTACTTTTCCTATTTTTTGTTGACCTGGGACGACAAAAAATGAATGGGTTCATTTTTTGACTCACTGAACCCATCAGTCTCCCTTGCTATAATCTGACTGATTCCTTCTTTCTCCCAGAATCCAGTGCCCTGTGTCCCGTCATGCCCCCATTCTGATACTCCTATGGTCTTTGATCCCCAGGAGTTTGGTTTGAGAATTTCTCAAAGCTGCTGGCCTCTTGGTCTACCTGTCTGTATTGGCTGTGGCCAGTCTGTGGGCTCTTGTGGGCATCCCCTGTTTCCTCTTCAAGGACCAAAGTGTGCTCTTGGCCTGCACTTTGAAATTCAGGAATTTCCAGGTCCTTGGACATGATATCCAGGCAGACCAAATTTTGTCAGCAGGATCCATGCTGTCCAGAGCGTGGGTTGCATATTCATTCATTAACAACACTTGCCCAGCACCCAGCGTGTACTAGCAGTATGTGGGGTGCTAGCAATATAGCAGTGACAAGACAGTCACAGTCTCTTTCCTTTGTAGGGCTTTTGGTCCAGCTTGAAGATCAGGAGCCAGGTTCTGAACCCCCACCTACTCCTTATCCACACACTGTGTTCAGAATGTACCTGGGATTTGATTTAATCATGTACGGTAGGACCCAAGGACACAGAAATGAAGACGTTTCTACTCACAGATTCCGAGAAACAGGAGACAAGGCACTCCACACAGGCCACATGGGGAAGCACCAGGGTTGGTCGGGAGCAGAAGGAGCGAGGAGAAAACATGGACAACAATTTACTGTGTTTTTTCGAGGAGAATATGTGAGACCGAGTAAGCAGGCTAAGCAGGTTTAGCACTGGCTAGTTTGAAAAACTGTAGTGGGCTCAGGGGTGCTGGGGCTGCTCCTAGTTGTCAGGCACTAGGCCCTGGGGTGATTAGGGCAGGTGGAATGTGGTCCCGAACATAGAGTCCTGTGGGAGCCCAACAGAGGAGCTAGAGGAGGATGGACTCCAATTGGTTGGTTTGCATATGAAAGGTGCGCTCCAGGTGAGTCATTTACCATCTCCAGGAATTTTAGCTAGCTCCGGGAGGGGCAGTCCCTTCAGGGTCAGCAAGGCCCCAGATGTCAAAGCATCAGAATTAAAAGACAAGCTTAATATACACTGCTTTGATGACTCTGAAAATGTGACATGAACTGTGTCCTCTGAACCAAAAGACTTATTCTGATAATTTCAAAAAAATGACAGAAATTCATCTTTATTAGTACACAGGCTGTTTCTTCTGTCTGGACTTGACAACCTAAAGAACTACTACTGATTTTTCCTCTGCTAGCTCCTCTGTGAAGCCCTGGCTGAAGTCGTGCATACAGGTGAACACCTGGCTCCTGGACTCTACAGCACCTTTTAAATACTCGGAAGAAGGGGCTGGGTGCAGTGGCTCTTTTCTGTAATCCCAGCATTTTGGGAGGCTGAGGTGGGAGGATTGCTTGAGCCCAGCATTTCGAGACCAGCCTGGGCAACATAGAGAGACCCCATCTCTACAAAAAAAGTACAAAAAATTACCCCAGCATGTCAATGCATGCCTGTAATCTCAGCTAATCAGGAGGCTGAGACAGGAGGATTGCTTGAGCCTGGGAGGTTGAGGCTGCAGTGAACCATGATTGTGTCACTGTACTCCAGCCTGGGTAACAGAGTGAGAACCTGTCTCAAAAAACAAACAGTAAACCAAAAATATTCCCAAGAAGCATTTCTCACGTAGGTTATCGCTACTTGTTGGTTTCTCTGTCTCCTGATTATTTGTTGAACTCATTGGATGAAAAGATGATATCTTGATTCAATTCTGCGACACCAGTGGCCTGCATGACACCTGATAGAAACACTGATGGTAAATAGAATCAACAATTGTTCTTTAAACTCTTGATTGCTCCTAGGCTGCAAAAGCTTTCAGGAACATTCTCCTAATGAATAGGAACTAAAATTTATTGAGCATGGATGGTACAGCAGACATGGTGCTGAATGATTCATATCCACGTGCAACTTGGCCTTCACAACAGCCTTACGTGATGGAGGCCGTTCCCCAATGTTACAGATTAAGAAATTAAAGTCCAAGGAGTTTGTTCCATGATTAAAGTCACACAGTGCTGAAGAACCCAGGACCCCACCCCATTGCCTCCCAGCCGCCACTACCTCCTGAGCCAACCCCAACTCAGCCCCTCTCAGAGCACACATGACTCTGAACCTCCTTTCTCTGTGAAGAGTTCCCCAAAGACTTTCTACATTGGCTCTGCCCACAGGGGAACATCCACTTAGGTGCACTTAGGGAAAGAGCCACCAAGTGAATTATGCAGTGGGGACCATTACCTCTATACTCCTATTACTAACTAAAGCATATGGTTGCTTAAACCGAGGTATTCCCTTTGGCTTATTACATTCATTACTTTCTGTCAGTTAGAGTTCACCTGCTTCAATTTTACCAGAATGTGTGAATAGCATATTTCATATATTACTTAGCAGGAGCCCACCCCAAGTCAATTTTTTGCACAGAATGACAGTTATAGGGAAGTTCAGAGATCTTATTTGGTCTTAGAAATGATTATCGTTCTCAATGGAATGCTGAATAAAATGCTAATTAATAAATATTTAACGTTATTCTGTATGTGGAGACATAATTCCACATCAGTCTTTGATGCATAAATATGTATCACGTAGATATATATATTCTCATCCTTTTTCTCATATAGTCTTTGATTTTGAATCATGCCCACACTCAGCCTTGAGACCCTGGGCAAGTTGTCTTAGCTTTCTGACCCCCACTTTTCTCATTTGTAAAATGCGGATGTCAAGTGTTCCGAGGTGGTTGTGTGGTTTTAGGGAGACACCTATGTAGTTCAGGTTCGAAATTTATTATTTTAACCACTAGCCCCAGAACTTCTTATTTGAAATTCGGAGCAAGAACTTTGTACAAAAGTATGTTGTTAAGCCTCTTAGGGTGGCGACTCCGAGGGTAAACATGTCTTCAAAAGCCAAAGCAACGAAAGTGAGCATTGAAAGTACTGTCTGTAAGCAAAGTGGAAGGACTCCCTTTTGCTCAACTGTGGGAAGAGGAGGGTGGTTGGGAAGGGTGCAGGAGAGAGACCGTGGGGATGGTGTGAGGTCGGGCACCCAGTGTGGGGAGCAGCTGTGACCTCCCCAGCCACTGACTGAGGGACTCATTAGGCGCTGGTGCTAAACGTTGCACTAACTAAACGTTGTTCTGCCTCCCAGCTCACACTCCATGCATCTATTCTCAGGAGTGCTTCTGCAGGGGTGCCGTTTGCTGTGGGTAATCCAGTTGCCAGCTGTTCCCTTATTCTCTGGCTCCTGCTTATGTGACTGTGTTTTCATTGAGTGTCAGGCCAGTCAGGCCAGAGACAGGACTCATCCCCTGTTTACGCTCCCCATAAAGAGTGAGCTCACTCAGAAGCATTAGCAAGCACTGTGTCTTGACTGAAGATTTTGTGGAGAAGATAGCAGAAGAGATTTAACATGGCCGAATCCTCAACAATAACCAAATCAAACCAAACCAAAGCAACACCACCACCACAAACTTAGGAATATGCTCTAGACCCATCTCATCTCCAAAGTCCCGACTTAGCAGCTACACCATCTGTTTCCTACTCCGGTCCTTTCTCCTCCAGAGGCCACGGTTGCTGGCTCCTCCTCTGGAAAAATGCAAACTCCTTTCCTTAGTTTATGTTCAGCAGTTTAGGCAGCATCTTTTGTTATAGGAGCAGACCCTCAGACCCTCACTCCCCAACCCGAGTAGATTATCAGAATATTTCTTGCTCTATAGCTCATGTCTGTAATCCCAGCACTTTGGGAGGCCAAGACAGGGGGGAACACTTGAGGTCAGGAGTTTGAGACCAGCCTGGCCAACATGGCGAAACCTCGCCTCTACTAAAAATACAGAAACTAGTTGGGTGTGGTGGTGGGTGCCTGTAATCCCAGCTACTTGGGAGACTGCAGCAGAATTGCTTGAACCCGGGAGGCGGAGGTTGCAGTGAGTGGAGATCGTGTCACTGCACTCCAGTCTCGGCAACAGAGTAAGACTCTCTCTCTCTATCTATCTATCTATCTATCTATCTATCTATCTATCTATCTATCATCTATCTATCTATCTGTCATCTATCGCTATATATATATATGAATACAAATATATATAGATATAGATATTTCTTGCTCTAAAATGCAGCATTCTCTATACATTGACATTTCCCCCAACAGATTCTCTAAGGACATTTAGAAATGGAGCTGATGTTTGTGTCTTTGGTACTGTGCAGAACAGAGGCAGCCTGTGTTGCAGTGTGACCCAGGTGTCAGGCAGGGCCATGCTGGAGGGAGAATGGAAGACCCACTTTCTTCCCTCCCTAGATTCCCTGACTGCAGGAGCAGGGGAGAGGGTCAGATTTGAACTTCTATTGAGCATGGAATCGTAAAAGTGATCTTCTCTCCATCTGAAGAGCTGAGAATCTAATTTGGTATGACAGCAGCACACAACACCTGGACCACAGTAAGTGCTCAATAAAAGTTAGTGGATCACGAGGTCAGGAGTTCTAGACCAGCCTGATCAACATGGTGAAACCTCATCTCTACTAAAAATACAAAGCAAAACACAGCTGGGTGCGATGGCGGGAGCCTGTAATCCCAGCCACTCAGGAGGCTGAGGCAGGAGAATCGCTTGAACCCAGGAGGCAGAGGTTGCAATGAGCCAAGATTGCGCCATTGCACTCCACCCTGGGTGACAGAGCGAGACTCTGTCTCAAAAAAAAAAAAAAAAAAGAGCACCTCCTCTTCCCCCTGCCCCAACCATGATTAACATTGCCTTCGCACCCCACAACCCTGATCAAAAATTAGCCAAGACACTAAAGAACCAGGATTGTGATCAAAGAAACATCTTTGGGCTGAGATTGACATATACAGAAAGCCTTGGGTACAGTTTGGGTACTTGGGTACTCACCCTCTTGTTTCCTTGAGCTAAATGGAATGATGATTCTCAATGGAACCCTCACAATTCTCTCTGGGAAGTTCGAATGTCTCCTGTAATTTAGCTAAACGGCTTCTAGGTATCACAGAGAAATTCGTTGCTCATGAAAGGAAAATGGATCCCCACGCTTTATTCTGGAGACCTTTTAATGTCCATCTGGGTCTCCTCGGGGCCACGTGGCTCACTCTGTTCCCCAAACTGCAGTGAAGGGACAGTCAACACATGAGTTCTCACGCCATGCTGCTGCTCTGTTTACTGCTCCTTTATTTACATAAGTAGAGATTCAACATCCTAACATGTTTTGCAAGCTGTCATGACATGAGAAGCTAGTAATCTGCTATATTTTGCTTGCTAACATATTTTTGACATATTTTAGCTTTTGATTATAAGATTGCATCTTTGCCTGCTACCATCTGTCTCGATTCAATGGAACTCTGGCATTTACAAAAACAGTAGGGTGTAGTATTTCATATAGACTTGAACTCTACCAGAAACATGCTATTTCCAGTCTTAACCAATATGTCATGCTTTCACACGCAAAGTCTGAAACGTTTGATATCTTGCAAAATCCACCAGGAATAAGGAACATATCTTCGCATCCAATTTGGCTGGGATGAGAAATATATTAATAAGGGGAAGGGAACAGTCTCCAGCTTCTAAACAGAGGTGGCCTTTTATGTGGTTTATATCCTCTTGACTATGTTTATCCTTTTATCAGCATGATTAAGATCTTCCATGGAAATACATCTTCTTTTAGACTTTTAATCTCTCAGCAGCCAACATTCTTGAGATGTATTTTCCAGTGTGAAATGGTTATCTGCCAACATTTGACAATCAGGCATTTTCCTCCATGATGTCCTTTTTTCGTCTGTATCTTTACTCATTTGGGCAAATTACCCCAGGTTTGACCCAAAGGATTAGCTTGGTCCCTGTCTCTGCTGACAGCAGCAGGAGGACTGTGCAACACAGAGAAATGTGACATTGTATTAAAACAATGTTTTGGGGGAAAGTCCCCAAAAACGCACAGGCCTAACATGCATTTATTCAACGCCAAGCTTAAATGAATTTATTACGCTCCTGGATTACACCTCATAGGCCAAGAAGCTGTCAACTATTGACATTTTCTTTTCTCTCTGGGTTCTGAGTTGAGTGTAAATATATTTGTCATGGGAATATATCGTATGCTTGGTTCAGTATATGCTCATTTCATCAGAAGGAAAGCTCTTATTATCTGTAATCACAGTCAACATCTTTGTTGTTTTGAGGAAAGAATGGGCTACAGCTTGAATTTACATATAGATCTGGTACCTTTCCAGATGCAGTTTTGCGTGCTGTTTTAACCATTTTGAATATGTGTAGCATGATCTGTTTCTAGTGCAAGACTTTGTTTGTGGTAGAGAAATACTTTTAGTCAGTTGGGTGTGGACCACATCTAGTTGATTTTCTGCCTTGCAGCATGCTGCTGACTGTTCAGGAGCAGCCAGTTGCAGGATCTAGGTGCTAAACACATCAACTGAAATCACCATCAATGAAGAGGCCAAAGAGGAAGGCATTATGACTTCCAACTTCAATATCTCATGGCTACAAGTCAAGTCTAAGCTGACCCGGGTCCCACATGCTCTTCCTTATCTGGTTTATGAGGATGGTGGCAACTGTTGAACAAGGAGAAAAGACTGAGTCTCTGGGTAATTGTAATTGCGAATTTCTGAAGAGCAGGGATCTTGGTCATACCTCTTTATCCTTTGTACCTGGCTCAGGGTAGGCAAATAACGCATGTGTGTTGAACTAAGATAAACTGAGGACCATATTCAAGTTAGTAATTGAACAATGTGTGCTTTATTGAACTTTTATTAGGTGAAATCACCAAAGCTAGGTTAAAAAATAAAACAAAATAGAGAGTAGATTCCTCATCCTCAAAAAAGTTGTAATCTAGTTTGAGGATAAATTAGTTTTGTTTCATTGAAGACAAATTAGTTTTGAAGGAAATCATGAATTGCTAAGCTAGGTTGTAAGTGCAACAGGCATTCAGAGAAAGGAGATAATGTGGCAAATTAGATTTTATGAAGGAAGAGGGGCTTTATCTGGGACCAGAAGACTGAGCAGGACTAGGTAACTGGAGAGGAGGAAGGAAGAGTTTTGCACAGAGTGGGAATCAATAGAAGGGAACAATAAAAAAAGGAATGAATTAGATGTGCAAGGGAGGATGATGGAGCATGATGATGGGGCTTGATTGGCTTAAATAGGCTGAAGCAGGATAAGGTATAAGAATGGTGTGCAGAGCTGGACAAAGTTAAGACACTCTGGAAAGTCAAAGGAATATTCAACTTTTGGTGGAAGATGAAGACCGTTATTCCAGACTCTTACAGGTAGGAGACATAATAAAAATTGTAGTTTTTAGAAAGATTACAAGGGATTGTACAGAGGAATCAGAGGGGTAAGAGGTTACAATAGAGAAAAGGCAGTGATTCTAAAATGGACAGAAAAAGATCCTGGATTAAAGAAAGACAGTAACAGTTAAAACAAAAACTTTTCTCTATAGGTCATCTAATATGTTTCAGGTATTTCTAGCCACTGATGATAATATCAGCAAAATGCTACAATAATTTATAAGTATACTTATCCTCAAATTAAAGAATGGAAAAGGGGCCTTAGAAAAAGCAAAGTAAGTTAGTCTAGGCTACATAGTGAGTGGCAGGAAGAGATCCAAACTTCATTTAAACTGCATTACTCTGGGAGTCATAGGTATTTATTGAATGAGCAAATGATGTGAAGTAAGTGTTTTATAAAGATACATGGTGGCCATATACAAGGGGGATAAGAGGAGAGAGACCAGAGGCAGGCAAATGATAAGGGTGCCCCTAAGGTCTTATCATTGGAAATGGAAACGAAAGAATAAACATAGAAATATTGCCAAGTAAGAACATGGGAGTTGGTGTCTGATGGACTAAACGATTGAAAGAGGAGAAGGAGAACTGGGAAAGAAAAAACAAACAAACAAACAAAAACCAGGAAGACTGGGTGGCTACTGGTGACCTTGGCCAAAGCATTTTCAGGAAGAGGACATTGCTGATTGATGGAAGCCAGCTTGCAGGTGAGTCAGGAGCGAGTCAGTGGTCAGGAAATGGAGGATGTGGGGAAGACCACAAATTTGAGAAATTTGGAAGAAAATGAAGGAAATAAATAAAACAGTGTTGTAAAGAGGCTTCAGGGTCAAGCAAGATTTTTTTTTAAAGAAGTGAAGAAACCTGAGTGCATTTGAAGACCAAAGGAAAGTATGCCGAGGGAAGGAAGTCACTGAAGGAACTAGAGAAAGAGGGACCTCTATACGTCGAAGGGGTTAAAGCAGCAGAAGGGGATAGGTTAGAATGGTAGGACTGCCAATAGAACTCTGCATAATGAGGAGAATGTTCTGTATCTGTGCCATTCCATATGGAAGTCATGGACCTCATGTGGCAACCAAAGACATGAAATGTTCCTAGTGAGACCGAGGAACTGAATTTTTTATTTTGCTTAATTTAAATTAATTTAAATAGCCACATCTTTAAATAGCTAGTGGCTACCATATTGGATGATGTAAGAGCCTCAGGGAACCAAAGGCTTTGGGACTAGACTCTTCCACTGACTCAGAAAAAGAAAGCAGAGAGGGAGAGAAGCCAGTGCTGTTCATACTCAGGAGAGGAAAAATGTGTTTGCCCCTCCCAGGTGACCTTGACTTTTTGGTTATACCTTGGCGATAGTCACATTATTAGATCATTAGATGAGGAGAGACCTTTGAAAGTTCACATCCCCACGTGGATGTTGTGGTCTGAATCATACCGGCTACATCAACCAGATGAGTTGAAGAATGGCCAAATCTCACATGGCACAGAGCATCACCCTCTGTCTGCAGCCCTTGAGCAAGAGCTCCTTGTTCATGGAACAGAGATGGACAGGACTCTGGTAGGTTCCTTGGGATGGAGGTCATTTTGGAATGGGGCTTTCGGGTTTCTGAGAAGATATTGCTCACAATAAAGCCATCCTCTGATTTTCTATCCTGCATTTTGCTCCCACATGTCACCCTTACTTTGGATCTAGGTATTTTAAAGCCAAAAAGAGGTGATTCCCCTCAGAGTGATTTTTCTTAGACTTAGTTGATGTTTTCTTGAAGAATTCCCCACCTTGAGAAATGAGTGTATGTTATTCTCCGTATTCTGCAGGTAAACAAAGAGAGAGCCCGAAATCAACATCCGCGGTTGCCCTGAGATAGCGTCGCCCGTCATTCCGCTGGTGCGCCCTCCCTGAGATGGTGGCGTGTGTTGTTTGGGCTGTTTTTCATAGCCGCCGCAGCTGGGAATTCAAGATGCTATACTTAGGCAGAAGTCCATGAAGGAATTAATTGATATGAGCCAGAAGTTGATTGCCATTTAAGTACTCAGCCTCCACCATTGCCAAGTTTCCCTCTTTGCAGAAAGAACTGAGCTTGCCTGCAAACTGGCTCATTCAGGATGTGAGCACAAGATGGAATTCAACCTTTAATATGCTGCAACACCTGCTTGGAAATAAAGGGGCTCTGTGCTTTTCCCCCCAAGGAGTTGACAGCTGACTTCATTACAGAGGAATCTGGCAGAGATGGTCGAGGCTACTCTGCAGTCTCAGGGGGCACTCACCCAGGAATGCAGTGCCAACCAGACCTGAGCTTTGGGACTCTGCCAGGAACCCATGCTGGCCTATTTTAGCCTAAATCATCCCTCTTTCTTGAACTCCAGTTTTCAGTGTCTTTGGTAGGCGCTTCCTCCACACAAGGGAGGTGGTGTCTCTGGCCTGCTGAAGTTAAATGGAGAAGCATTTGCAGGTGTTCTATAATGGGATCTGGATTTCCAAGCTTCCTTTCTCAAGAGTTCTGCAGTGTCGCACCCCAACAGGCACAAACAGACACAAAGTCAGGCTGCCATGCTCTATAGAGCAGAACTTGAGGGTTCACTGGAGTCCTTGTCCATGTTCTGAAACTGACCCAGAGCTGCTCTGGGAAGCCTAGCCCAGCCTGTGGGGGTCCCTAGAGGGTCTCTGGCGCTGTGACCTTCCACTGGGGCTGGAACACTGGTTATGCTTGTCAGTTTTCAAAGTAGAATGTCAATCTTGTCACCCATTTACATGATTTCTAAAGCATATTAATCTGGCCCCCATTCACAACACAGAATTTAGCATTATCTGACTTGCATCAGAGAATATTAACTTTCTATCATTTGTTATCCTTTATCACCCCCAAAAACCTGTCTGAAATCTAAATATCCAGAAATAAGGGCAGCCTCATATAGAACACATCCATTCGCTGGATTACTCAGTTCAGCATTAAGCAATGTGAAGGTCATAGAGCAGCTTCAAAACTGCATATAATGCTAATTGAAAACAAAGCACGATTTGAACTTTTATATACAAGTCATATCGTTCTTTTAAAGCAAACATTTCAAATGGGCTGGAATGAGAATAATTAGGAAAAAACAAAACAAAACAAAACAGTTGATGCCAGAGGTCAAAACTGGCAATCCAAGATTCAAGCCTGGCCTGAAAGTGTGTCTCATATGGCCCACACAGTGGGGGCCAGCAGAGTTTGAATAAAAAAAAAAAAATGGAATAGGTTGCCAACATTTGGAAATTGGAACATAGCATGTAGCCACCCGGATTGCTGGCTCCTCGGAAGGCACGAGGCAATCTGGCACCAGGAGCCTGTTTCCCTGCAGGCAACAGTGGGGCAGGGGAGGGGACATTTGCTCTCCAGGTTGCTAGAGGCCCCCGCGCCAGGTTTCTCACTTGCTGAGTCTATAATCCCTGGATCAGGTGTAAGGGTGATGGGATTCTGGGTTATTTCTTCCTTTCTCCCTCTTCACAGATTTGCTATTGGTTATTGTGCTACTTCAGGGTTAAAATAATCATGAAATGCTGCATTGTAAAAATCAGTGTTGAGGAAAGAGAGACTAAAGCCCACACCACTTCTCTACTCCTTGAACGTTCTTGTCTAATTTCTAGTCTTGAGTCAGGTACACTCACCTGAGAATGTCAGCTACAGAACCCAGTGGTTCTCAAACTTGGCCCCCTTAGAATGAGCTGAGGAGTTTCTGATGTCCAAGTTGCGCTCTAGACCAGTGGTCTTCAACCTTTTTGGCACCAGGAACTGGTTTTGTGGAAGACAATTTTTCCATGGACCAGGGTCACGGGTGGATGGTTTCAGGATGATTCAAGTGCATTACATTTATTGTGTGCTTTATTATTATTACATTGTAGTATATAATGAAATAATTATACAACTCACCATAATAAAAAATCACTGGGAGGCCTGAGCTTGTTTTCCTGAAGCTTCTAGATGGTCCCATCTGGGGATGATGGGAAACAATGGCAAATCACCAGGCATTCGATTCTTATAAGGAGCTCTCAACCTAGATCGCTTGCATACAGTATAGGGTTTGCGCTCCTATGAGAATCTAAGGCTGCCGCTGATCTGACAGGAGGCGGAGCTCAGGCAGTCATGTGAGTGATGGGGTGTGGCTGTAAATACAGATGAAGCTTGGCTCTGCTCCCTTGCCTGCCACTCACTTCCTGCTGTGCAGCCCGGTTTCTTACAGGCTACACAGACCCATAATGGTCTGTGGCCCTGGGATTGGCGGCCCCTGCTGGAGACCAATTAAGTCAGGATCTCTGGGGTGGGACTCAGGCAATGGATGTTTTTAAAGTTCCCCAGGTCCTTCCAATGTAAAGAAGTTTGGGCCGTTGCAAATCACATACAACTTTACATTAGAGCAATTTCTCAACCTCTGTACTATTGACATTTTGGGTCAGATAATTCGTTGTTGTGCGGACCTGTCCTGTATATTATGAGTTTAGCAGCATCTTAGGCTCTAACCATAGATGCAATAGCATTTCTCCAGATAAGTAAACACTGTATTAAGTCATAAAATTATGGTCAGGAAAAGCGGCTATTATATTGGTCACCTACCCTTCTATAAGGCCTTGGAGAAATTTCTTTTGGAATTAAGTGCTAGGAAAGCATTTTCTCTCTTGAGGAACTGATATATTCCTTCCTTTCTGGATGTTTTCCCCCCTTTACTACCAGGAAGCTCCAAGTTAATGCTAAAACGCACTCAAAACCAAAACTGAAGCATAAAACAAGGCAACTACTGTAGTGTATTTTCTCCCCTCTGACTTCACAAGATGCTGATTTTCCTATTAATGTTTTGCTCATCTTTAAGTTGCTTTTTTATATCCTCAGGGAAGGAGGTAGGATGTAAATATAAACAAGGTAACAAGCCAATGAGGAGAATGACTGCTCCAACCACCGTTCAGTATTTATGACCCAAAGAACGGCTGGTTCTAAGGAGGAAGGACCTGCTAAGTAGGAACTACCTCCTAATTACTGGAGGATCAACCAGTTTTATGGAGCAAATAATGGTCAACTCCTCCAGCCTCCCGGCTTTGTCTGGAAAGAGGCTGAACTGCGTCTGTGCTGAAGGAGCCTGATGCCCAGTCGTGTGGAGGCTTCTAAGGAGAATGGCAAACACAGCCTCTGATGCGTCCTAAGAATTCCAACTCCTGGTTTTTATACTCCAGTCTGGGAAGTCTCTGAGAGGCAATGTTGTTAAAGGCAACTTGGGATATATCCCCGGGTTGACACATAACCTGCTTTCTGTAAATACAGAGCAGCTTACCTTTAGTAAAATATAACTCACTCATTAATAATCAGACGTTTTAAAGCTTTTAAAAAAATCATTATTAAGCACGACTATTTCATTCTAAATGCAAAATCCTGAATGGACCAGAGATCTTAATTTTTTAAAAATATAGCTGAGTATTTTAATTATAGATGTACTTGCATATTCTCAGTGTACTTCATTATTTATGTAGCTGGTGAAAAAGCTTTTTAATTAAATAGCATGCTGGCAATCCATTGTGAAATGTATAGATGCAGGTTTTCCTAGCATTATGAAGCTGAATACAGATGTTCGCCAACTTATGATGGATTTAGCCGGATGTAACCCCATTGTAACGTGAGGAGCTACTGAATGTGTATTACTTTTGCACCGTGATAAAGATACTATAAGCTGGGTCAGGTGTGATGGCTCACGCCTGTAATCCCAGCACTTTGGGAGGCCGAGGCAGGTGGATCACGTGGTCAGGAGTTTGAGACCAGCTTGGCCAACACAGTGAAACCCCGTCTCTACTAAAAATACAAAAATTTAGCTGGGCATGGTGGTGGGCACCTGTAATCCCAGCTACTTGGGAGGCTGAGGCAGGAGAATTGCTTGAAGCTGGGACGTGGAGGTTGCAGTAAGCCGAAATCGCGCCACTGCACTCCAGCCCGGGTGACAGTGCGAGACGCCGTCTCAAAAAAAAAAAAAAAAAAAAAAAAAAAACCACAATAAACAAAAAATTGTAAGCCGAACCATTAAAAGTTGGGAACCATCTGCACACACACACACACAACATTGTGGCGAGCACACATACTTTAATCACTATAAAATGCTTGTCTCTGAATGATCTTAAAATTCGACCAAACTTTTCTTATATTGCTAATGTAATAGTGTAATTTGCCACCACTCCACTTGATTACTTATGTTTAATGTATTCGACTACCTTGGAAATAGAGTAGTGGTTCTCAACGTGTGGCCCCCACACCAGCAATATCAGCATCATCTGGGAATTTCTTGGGCACAGTTTTGAGGCCCACCCCAGGCCGACTGAATCAGCAGCTCTCGGAGTTGGGCCCAGCACCCCAGGATGTACCAAGCTCTCTAGGTGATCCTGGAACAGGTTAAGGCTCGAGAGTCACGGGATGGGGGTTATGCACTGTGGCGATGGTAATCTCGGTTTCATCAATGGTTCTCCTGGTGACACGTGGTCACAACAAAGTCAACTGTTCCCTGCTTTTAGCTCCCCACCAAAAAAGTGCTGTGATGATTCCTGTTTGTTTAAGGTTCAAAGATCTCAGAGCTTAGAAGAGGTCAAAAAACTCACAGTGGCTTAAATATTTTCAGCATAGTTTGCATGAAGGTTGCCTATGATTACCAGGTCTTTACTTACCAATTTTGACTAAACATGTATATCAGGGTTCACATTACACATAGCAATTCTCTTCTTTCAATAAACAAAAAGAAGCTCTGAAATTAGACCTCCTACTTATTCACCATTGGATGGCAGGCTGTAGCGGAGGCAACCTTCCAGAGATGCCGCACGCCTGGGTGAAGGCTGATGACCAGGTTCTATTACCTTCCTGGGCTGGAGGAACCAAGGCCAGGAGGTGAAGGAACTCCCATGGGGAGGCAGTGCCAGAACTACAACAAACAACCATCTGACTCCTCGCTCTGTGCTTTGTCTTCTGAATGAACAATGCTGCTTCTTAAGTACACATAAGCCAAACTGCCTCTCAAATTGCAGCCATCTACTTTGAGTTCAGATTTGCACAGCATGACATGAATTGGGCTGCAAATTATGCAGAAAACAGCCATCACATCCATCTGTGATGTCAGAATCCTCAAGTACAGTGTGACCTGTTAGTATGTGACAGAGTAGAAGGATACTGTGTCTGCTTCCTTCCCTATGAAGAGTGATGAATATCCTTCCAGATGCATTTGGCCCCAGTGTGAAAGGTTAAATATGATTGAGGGAATGCCTGTGATATGCTCAAGAGCAGATTTCACATCCAAGGGTGCAGGCAATTAGATTTTTTTTTTAATGGTGTAGTAACTAGAGAAAGAAAACACACAAATACACTCATACCTAATGGTAAACTGAATTTATTTCCTCTTGGAAAACAATTCCAGTAATCTCCAGGTTCAGACCGCAGAGTAAACATTAATAACAGTAACATACAGGTTAGTTCAACTGATTCAAGAATTTGGCTGCATGAAATCATGAAGGAAAACCTTGAACACTCAAAGCTTCAAATGTATCCAGGGAAAAAAAAATTCTTTGACAGTCTACATAACAACTATTGCATATATAGTGATGCTACCTGTCACATTGCAAGGCTTACAAATATATATATACGGGCCTTATCCAGCTGTGGGGTTCTGTTCTGTGAGAACATCTCTTCATGGTTTGGAAGAATCTTCAGCAATAAAAAATAGTCTTAGATTTAAGCGCTGATATACCAAAAGAGAAATTCTAGGCTTAAGTGTAAAGAAAAGGAAGTCCAACCATAGTCTCATGTATAACAGTTGTTTTTAATCTTTCTTCCTTAAAAATACTTTATCTTAAGCCATTTTGGTCATATGTCTTTTTTTTTTTTTTTTTTTTTTTTTTTTTTTAATCTTGCCTGAATAGGGCCCAAGTCCACTTGTCTTTATAAGACCATTTTAGTATTAGACGACATAATACATGTGCAACACTTTATATACAAGGGGTCTATCCGGTGCGCAAAAGTTCAAACACATGAACATCCAACAGTTTTGATAATACAAGTTTTATGGTACAATACAATGTTTCTGAATAATATACATTAACAATGAAAGTTTCGTGCAAAGAGTAAAACATGTTCCCTTTTTGTGCCACAAAAGCAATTCTCCTTGAGAGACTGTACTTGCACTAACTGCTGTGTTGGGTCATTGTATGATTCTGTAAATAACAAAAAAAAAAAAAAAAAAAAAAAAGGGAGAGAGGGAAAACAAACTTCAGTGATTTCATTTTCATCAGACCAAGCATATATACATGTAATTAATTCATAATGACTTGAACAATGAGCTTCTGCCCTCTGATGAATAGTGCTCATGCGTGCCCTCCAATGCTAAAAAAAAAAAATCTAATGCTCCTTCCCCAGGGAGAAACAGACCCAGAGATCTTCTGAACCTGCTGCCACCCGTGAGGGCCTGGAAGGAGAGGCCAGGGCAGGAGCCTCCTTACTGTGAGATGGCTGGCTGGCACCTTGTCTTTTCTCCACCTCTGCCATGTCTTTCTATAATACCCTCTCACCATCCATCATCTCTTCTTATTAAGATCGGACCCAGTGTTCAAGAAGCAGGTAGCATTGTTTTAACAGTTTTATGTATCTGTGCATGACCTCCATTGGTTACACATGCCTCTGTTTCAATCCCTCCGAGACTGTAACATCTTGACAACAGGGGCTCTATCTGCCCCTGAATATGGGTATGAAATGCCAGAGTTACCTGGCAGATGATGGACAGTGGCAGCAGCGCCCCTGCCAAGGGTGGGCTTCGGGCTGTGGTCATAGCGTGTCTCAGGAGCAGATTATAGTAGCCTGCCATGTCTCCCCAGTCCCCGGATGCTCTTTCTCAGCTAACCAGCCTGCACTGTATATTGGTGGTCTCCGTTTGTCTATGCTAGCGTGTCCCCTTTCTGAGTGAACACCCTCTTTCCAAATTGTGAGAGGGTAACTGGGATTGCCGGGCAACTCAGGACCACCAGCCATGCTCTGAGGGTGGACGGCAGGTGGGAAGGCTCCAGAACCAGGCCTGGAGGATAGTCACAGATCTACGGGATATTTGCTTGGAGCATAAGCCTGGAGATGGCCTGATCTCCACTCTCCTCCTCTGCGCTTTCTTGGAGCCATATTCTCTCACTACTCACCTGTATCCCCTGACCCTCATCCCTTCTTATTACAACCTTGGGGCCTAGCTCAATATATCACCACTTTCATCCTCACCCCATCTAACACTAATCTCTCCCTTCTCTGATTTCCTGCTGCACTTTATACTGCTTATATAGGATGCATCCTAGGTCTTGTCCCATGATTATTTGTAGGCCTGGCTCTCACCCACGCTGGTAATTCTGATGTTCATTCATTTATTCATTCCTCTACAAGCATCTATTGGAAACATACATCAGCACCTGGCACACGCCATAGCGCTGCAGTGCTCAGGAAAGAGGGTTTGGCTATCTCAGTGACTGGCTGGCAAGGCAAGGGCTGCTGGAGAGGAAGGGCATGGTCCTTGCCTTCATGCCTTCAAAGTGCTCACGTCTAAAGAAGGTCATGTGGGCACATAACCATAAAGCAAGATGGCAAGCAGTCTATTAGAAAAGAACACAGAAATGTCACGGCCACACCTAAACCTGCCTAGCCCTTGGAGAAGGGTTCACAGTGGATCCAGCATACTGAGAGCTGGAAACATGAGCAGAGAGTACAGGGAGGGCACTCTAGGCCAAGGGACCCACATGGGTGAGGGCAATGAAATAGGAATATGCAAGGTATGTTTGCAGACCTGCAACTTGTTTAGATTGGTTGAATTCTTCTGGAGAATGTTCTGAATCAACAATACTCATGAGACGTGAAGATGGAGCTGGTTTGGGGCAAGAATATGAGCAGTCCTTTTCCACCTTGCTAAAGAGCTCAGACTGTCTTGTAGGGTTAAGGGAGCCACTGGAGTATTTTAAGCAGAGGGATTCATCTTAGAGATGTTTGTTATCTCTTCATCCTTTACAGCAACTAGCAAACTGCCTGCTCCCTGAATACAGGCTGAATGACCAGAGGTTCAGCTGAGAACCAATTGGGGCTAGGTGCAGAAGTGGGGGAGCTTGGAGCCTTGTGAAGAGGACTTAGGTCTTCCTTGTTCCATTTTACATTTAGCTCATTTTTGAAAAAGATGGATGACAAATCATGACGGAGAACAGTATTTCATTCTCCCTTATTTAATACATATCTTAATAGTCTCGGCCTCAAAGTGAATACAGGAAGTAGCAAATTGTTTTTATGCCAGCTCTTTTATCGGTATATTGATTTTTAATACTTCTGCAAAGTACCTGTCACCAAGATGTAGAGAGAAAGGGTAATAAAAGTACTCATGAGACCAAAAAACTTTGCTATTTTCTTAAAAATCAACATGATTCTGTTCAGAAAGGTTATAAATAAAAGTTTGATTACTCAAAATACACCACGTCTAAGCCTTCTTATATCTTTTGCTATCTCAGAGTCAAGTTTATAGAAAGGTTTTTTATTTTAAAAAAGTCCAAAAATAATGACCAAGTAAGTACAACAAGATATAATACAGATTGAGCATCTCCAAATGGGAACATCCAAAATCCAAATACTCCAAAATCTGAAACTTTTGAGCACCGACATGATGACATATAGGTGACTAAGCTAGTGACACCTTTGCTTTCTGACGGTTCAGTGTACTCAGACTTTGTTTCATGCACAAAATTATCGAAAATACTGTGTAAAATGACCTTTGGGCTATGTGTATAAGGTATACGAGAAATATAAATGAATTTTGTGTTTAGACTTGGGTTGCATCCCCAAGACATCTCATTATATATATGCAAATATGCCAAAATCTGAAATCGAAAACACTTCTGGTCCCAAGCATTTTAAAACAGGAATACTCAACTGTATTTGCCTAAATGAAAGGACTCTGACAGAAAGACGGGTGTTTTTCTCTTCTTACCAAAATCAAAGTAAAAAAAAAACAGTTTAATAACATTATTTTCAAATGTTTAAGTGCTTATGATGGACTATCCACATGTGATTGGATTCTAGGGGTTAGTGAAAGAGTACACAGTGCAATTTTCCTGGTGTTTTTATATGTGCTCATATCAAGATGCTACAAAACGAGAACCCAAAACAAACTGCCCGTAACAGTTGGCAATGGTTGTGTGTTGTATGCTTTCATCCTCAACCAAAGCCATACAGGTCTCTTCAGAGGTGCAAGGAACATGAACAAATACACATGCATCACTTACTGCAACAGACTGAAGTTGTTTCATAAAGGAGTTATGTTTCGTATATAAGAGAGAGGAATACAAATCATTTGTGAGAAGGATAAGGGTATGGCTTGTGAAATCCACAAATAAAGCAACCCAATGTAAGTAATATCAACATAAGAAATCCGGTGTGAGAAATGTAAAGGCAGGAAGTCCTCTTGGTTTGGAGATGCCTGCAGACCACAGAGGTCTCTTATTCTCATTTTCTTTGGTTTCCCCTTTTTCGCTCCAGCCCAACAGAGAGCTATGGCAGAGTCTCCCCAGGCCTGGCTGTCCACCGCTGGCAGTGACTCTCATGGCGGAAGGCAGCATGTTCCTAGAGGTTCTTGGGCAATGGATATATTTGTGTCGGAAACAACCCCGCCATGGGATTCTGCTCCATCCTCAAGGGCTTGCCTTTGCCACCTTTGAGGATCTAGGGGACGTGTCTGTCCTCCTCCCCCATGCAGTATTTCAAGTTCACTGGAAATACAAATGGCCTCATTTCATTTTCTGGGGGAAGGAATGGAATATCTGAGCCACAGTTTATTCGACTGGCTTTTAGGTGTTGGGGAGAACAGACGCGAAGTCCTAGTCTCTGGACTTGACTAAAGACTCTCTGACTAGAAAAACAAGAAGTTGTTTCATGGGAGCACTCAGTGTTTTTTTGTGTTTTCTGACGCTCATAGACATTATTTCTTCAGAAAGGGAGACAAGAGGCAAGAGGGAAGGATTAAAAAGTAGATAGCAGAAGCACCAAGCAAAGAGAGGGTACGCTCTGAGGCCCACTTTGCTCTCCCCCTGGCTACTTGCCATACCACCGAACCAGTCCTGAGACAGCAAGGACACAAATGCATATGAGCAGAAAGCAGAAAAGTGCTGCCAGGCCATCCATAAGCAGCCTTCTCTCTGTGCAAGAGTTTTCAGCTCTTTAGGTCCAGAGGAAACCACTACACTAGAACAAAGCAGTGGGTAATCTCACCAATTTTACACAGCAATTCACAGTCCCTAAAGTACTTTAATGCAATGACGGGTTATGAGAAAAAATATCTGTTCCAATGAAGGGAAAGTGTTTTACATAATCGAGGAGAACATCAGCGCAACATCGGTGCATCGGTGGAGGTGGGGGGTGAAGACAGAAAAGGAAGTAGGAAGAGAAGAAAACTTCTGTAATCCCACAGAGAGCCATATTGTACTCTGCAAAAAGCCATCTCCTGGAGACCCCATGTCTAAGTAACTGAAAATTGCAAACCATTAATCCCAGTTATGAACAGTTGTTTTACACGAGGGGGGTGTGTGTTAAAAAAAAATCAAATCTACAACATACCTTAAAGCTTAAAAGAAGATCCATCTAGGTATGATACCTTAATAGCGAGGTTTCAAAAACACTTTCTTTACTGGAAAGGGCCCCATTTGGAAGGAGTGTGCTGTATGTATTTTTTTTTTTCTCTATAAATGTGAAATTAAACTTAGAAAGCTAAAAAACAGATGAGGGCCTTAAAAATTCCCTTCTAGCACTATGTATTTCTTTTTAAATATGAGATGCCTTTCATTTTACAAGACTGGAATTCTCATTTTGGGCTTGGCACTCTAACAAATGATTAATTCAGCCTTCTTTTTCTCTGAGAGCTGACCACATTTACTGGTCAAACAGTTTAATCCTATTTAAAATGCAATCCAAGAAAAATATTTTTAAGTAAAAATAAAAATCCATGATCCTTTGAAACTGTTCACCTTGGCTAAAGACATTCCATTTTCCTGCAATCTTGATGGAAATTTGAATTTTTGCACCTATATCAATGATGAAATTCAGCTCTGGAGGAAAGCCAGGGGGAACCTATCTTCCCAGGGCTGAAAAATTAAATTCCCAACCCCAAAACTTATGCCCAGAGATTGCCTTCACTTTTCTAATTCTTTGGCAGAGACCATGTCTCGTCTGTGCTTTGTAACACTCTGTTGGCATCGGCAAAATGTTACGTATCAATGGTCATAAAAACAAAAATGGCATTTGAATGGAAGTTTTGTGAAATCTGTTGATTCAAAGATGTTAATCATTTTTACCATGACTTGTTTATTTATAGCCTTTTGTTTCAAACAAATTCTGACAAGTTTTTAAAACTCAAAGAGCCAGCATGCTATTTTAAAAAGGAATGAAAAAAAAAAAAAATAACAAGCTTTCCACTAATTCACTATGCCATTAGAAACCCGAATTTAAACTGCAGTTGTATTCAATTTAAATGAGATGTTTTCTAACTAGATGAAATAGTAGGCAATTGTGGCTCAGAAACAATGCAAGGCGGGAAGAAATAAAGAAATATAAAGATTAAATGTGGCTGTTTCTTTCAACAGATGGTGACAGCACCATGGCAGTGTGTTGTTTTCCTTTAGTTGAAGAACACAAACATCCGTAATCAATCATCACTGATTAACTAATTATATTACCCTTCCTTTTATCACTTGGGTTGGACCTTTATCTGTAAACACTGAGGATAATCGGTATGCTCTTATTTTTCTGGAAGTATATTCCAGTTCACATAGAGCCGTGCAGTTACAGGCTGCAAACAGAATTCTACATTACCGTCCACCTTTAAGCACTATTGCTTTTTTTCATTTTTCATTTTTTTTTTTTAAACAAAAGCAATTGGTTTCCAACAGGCTGGATAATAAGTCTTTTGACCTGCATTCTTCTTTGACCCATTAAGGTCACCCCTGTGCTTGGGCACAGAGCTGACTTAGGAAATGCCTGCAAGTCCTACATTTCATCTCCTGCCCACTCAAAATAAAGCTTTCTTTAAATGTGTCTGCACGGGTCCCTGAAGGCCAAAGAGGCATCCCTGTAGTGGGCAATGGAGGGACAGAAGCTTCTGCCTTTATTAATGAATGCAGACCATTATGAGTCTGGCTGGCTCCTTCCCCGTTCCCAGAAGCATATACTGTACGTGACTTAAAATGCTAGAATATTGACACAAAGCGAGCCGGGCACCCCTAAGGAAAATTACTCCTTGGATATAATGTAGGCTCGTAACAGCTATTAGAGTACAAAATAAAACCCTCCGGGATCAGACTGACATATACCGCATTCTACCTAGTCCTCAAACATTAGAAGAATTTCTTTGTGAAGGCATTCTCAAGGACAGCATTAAACTGACTTTTGTAGCAATCTGCAACAGCTTTTTGGCTTAGAGCTTTTAGTACTAAATCTCTGGTTTGAATCAATATAAGTACTATATCTTCCACATTAATCAATACATTTGGTTCAATACATGTTCTATTAAATTATACTTTCTAATCAAGATTTTTACATTTCCACCCTCTCTCTTTTTCATTCCCAACTTCTTACGCTAGGAAAATAGTTTTAAAAGTGTATACAGCTAATGATGACAGGATCCTGGGTTATTTCCCCTGAACATTAAGAGAAAAAATAGTCACAACGGCAAAGGATGACCTTTAAGCATCTTAATAAGGTTAACAGGATGTGAATGTTAATAAATTAACATTTTCAGAGTCCACACAATTACAAAAGTACTCATAATTTTAAACTGATGAAAAGTAAATTGCTACGGCTCTGGGAGTACCATTAGGAAAGTTCTAAAAATTACACTGAAGACCAAAATCACCCTCAAGTACCCCGCTTTGCCCACCCCAAAGTTTCTACTGCCCACAACTGTATAATTCCTGGCTGGAGAAATCTGGGGTAATTGTGTTTTTACGGACCTTACCAGGTAAACAGCAGGACCATATCTGTGGATACTGCGTTTTTGTGAGCTATGTTACAGTTCAATGAATATTTTTTAAAGGACAAACATACAACAATATTTTCCCTAAGTGCTATGAGAATTGAAAAGACATATGCATAGTGGATTTTGCATAGCCAGGGAAGTTGACTCATAATCCTTACATTTGTGGAATCTGCTAGAATGAAGTTCTACTCTTTTATTATGACATAGCAATGGCATTTCCAAACTGTCATGATATGCTTTTGCCCCTCTCTTGAATGTCATGAATGTTGCATTTATGATCATGTTTGCACAGACAGAATTTCCCTTTTTATTTTTTCATATGGTAATGTCATCACCATGAACTTACAGAGACACTGATGCATTTTCGTTTGACATTTAACAGTTCACATGGGCTTGGTCTGACATCTCAAAGCATTTTCTGGATGACACTAAGCTATATTAAAGCAAAAGGTGAAATGGCATCATCAGAAGTGATCAGAAGAATACAAGATATTAAAGAAGGAAAAGGACTATTAGGACATTTCATTTGTCCCCCTGTAGGAACATAATTGTTTGGTAAAGTTTATACACTAGGCCAGTTTTGAATGATTCTGGCAATGAGTTTCTATCATACCTCCCATAGGAAACAATTTCACATTCTAACAAACCTCACTGAGGGACATTTTTGTTGTTGTTCTCTGGACATTTGTGCCAACTATGTCCAGAAAAAGGGTGATCTGAGATAATCCTGATGGATGAGGACACTGGCATGTTGATGAGTTTATGTTCCAAACACTAGACCTTGTAACTATAGTATAAAGTTCATCCATCTCATTCAAAGCAACCTAGAAGACCATCCAGTACACCATTTCTCAGTCATTATATAAAACACATCCCATTCACTTGCTTGGTTCCAGAGAGGAGCCTGAAAATAGATTTCAGAAGGCCAGTGGGGCCTGCCTTAGACAAGCAGGGTTTCCCAACCTCAGCACTACTGACATTTGGAGCTGGGCAATTCTTCTTGTTCTAGGGGGTTGTCCTGGACATTGTAGGATGTTTAGCAGCTTCCTCGGCCACTATCGCCAACATGCTAGTAGCATCTTCCCAGTTGTGACAAGCAGACATGTCCCCTGACACTGCCACATATCTCTTGGTGGGCAGCATCTCTCCCACCAGGGAGATATTGAGGAACACTGCCTTATACTGTTTGAAACACATTTGTGCATGAATAAATGAAAGCTGGGAGACAAGGAGCATTCTGCATTAAAGGGATCTGAAGAATCTGCAGGGAAGAACTGATCTAAAGGGGAAGAAGAAATGGTGGTCTATGAGGTGTGTTAAATAGCTGTAACGAGGAGGTCTTGTTAATGACCTGTCTTGTTATTGACAGGTTTAAATTAGAGGTCAGATACAGGAACAGGTGGTTATAAGGAAGACACATAATTGTTTTGAATTGACTTTGTATTGAAAATACATTGAGCTTGCTATACCATGCTTGAGGATGGTACTTGGTCTTCATTCTAAGATGGTATCTTCCCCACCTGAAAATGAGAATTGCAAAGGGACACATATATACCACATGAGACTGTACTGCAGTAAATATATACTGTACTGCAGTAAAATGTAGTCAAGGGGTGAACGTGGGCAAGTGTACAGGAACTGTAGAAAGAATTCCTTGAGATACATAATAAATGGCATTGTTTAAGTGAAGAACCAAGTATTTCCAGAAGTGTTCATTCTTTTAGAGACTTATCAAGGCCATTCATGTACCATCGATGAACAAAGATGGTACGTTTTCGTGGCAATCAATCAATGCTGCTTTAGGGATATTTACAATCTAATAATGTTTAAAGGGACCCAAATATTAGACTCAGGAAATCAGTGTTTGGGGAATGGAAACAACTATCTACTTTGAAAGAACTACAGAGCTATCATCCTCAATTTGTTGGTCTAGACCCAATGGCAGGTGAATGAACTACACCTGTAAGTAATGCTGCTGAGAAATAAAAAATTGGTTTCAGAGCTGGGGGTTAGGGCTGGTACCTAGCAGCATCTGGTCCAGTATCTTATTTTATAGATGAGAAAATTAAGTCCCAGAGGGTTGAAGCCAACTCTCGAGGTCTTAAGAGTTAGTCCTACGGCTGGGCCAGCTGTCCAAATAAAGGACACTCATTGCTATAGCCCAAACCTTCTACCTGGAGAGACGGGTGCTCTAGGACACAGAGTAAGGGCCCTTCACCTTATGTGAGAGGCTCTGCTCTTGGAGTAGTCACACCTGCCTGGTGCAAGGGCGATGAGGAGGCAGAGGTAAAAAGGGAGAGAATGGCTCCCGAAGTAGAGGGAAGAGCAGCAGCAAAGCTGAGAGGCCAGGGGACAGAGGGCAGGAACTGCATAGCAGCTGAAGCATCTGGTGGAGCTGCAGATATGTCCAGCTGTGCAGCGAGGTGGGGAGTCAGTTCAAAAAGGCTATTTTAGCCACATTTTGCTATTTTCTGCCATATCAAGCTAAGCTGGAAAAGCCCATGGCGGTTACCATGTACCAAGAATACCTAGCTTAGCCTTAGTCTAATGTGAGTCTTCAGAAGCCTGAGCAAAGACTAATTATTTAAATAATGCAAAGTGCCAGTAGCTAACATAGAACAATTCCTAGTATTTCGACAACTAAACATTTTGGAGATATAAAACAAGTTCATCAGTCCACCAGCTTCCAAAGGACAAATTCTACTGTGACATCATACATGGGAAATGTTAACATTGTGACAATCCCATTTTCCATTAAGAACTGAAAAACAGTAGTAAAATTTTCGTTGCAAGCTGACCCCTATCTGTTATGCACTCCCGACAAGCTTGAAAATTTCCCTCTCTGGAACTGACAACAGCGTGCACTATCTACTACACCGAGAGTGGGGGAAAAAGGTGCCGAATGGGAAGAACAGGCTAAAAAGAGCAAAATGGCCACTGGGAAATATATTAAAGAGTACAATGTTTATTTTTAAAAGAAAACAATGAATTGAGCTGTCTGTTTCCATGCAAGAAGCCAGCAGAAAATTTAAATCAAACTATACGAAGCCAGTGAGGGAGAGTGTAAAGATTTCACTGAAGATTCTGGAATTACAGGATTCCAGCGTATTGTGGGACAGAAGGCTTTGACGGGCAATACTGCCTAATAAGATATTCAGGGATTAAGTCAGTGCTTCACAGACAGATGTGTCCATGTGCCAGTTGTTGCTAAGCTTTAATTTTTTTCCCCTGTAATGTTTAATTTATCACACTGGCGCTTTCTAAACTAGAACATCTGTAAACAAGGTTAAGAATGACCTCCTTCCAATTTTACATCCATGAGCAGTGCCCCTTCTTCGTGCTCTAATTTTAGATACCTTAAAGATAAATAAATCTTTGGAAGGAAGAAAAAAGAAGGCTTGTCTGAGACTGTAATGTGTTCATCCTGGGCGAATACAAATTTCCTCTCTGCCAGCTCTCGGTGCACACAACCAACTCTTGCTGCTGAAGCTATCAAGCATCCCCTTCCCAGTCAAATGCAATTAAACAAACTTCTGCTAAATATTTAACAGCCTTGTGTAGTAATTAGCGGCAAATAATGGAAGCTTAAATTGATACTTGCTCAGAAATGTCCTCTTACAAACATTACAAAATTCCAACTCCTCCCTTTTCTCTTAGATTTTGAATCCCTGAAGGTTTTTGAAGAAAATTTAGTTAGCGAAATTAACTATAATCATATCACTTAGCCAAGATCTCAGAGTTAAGTTTGGCTGTTTTGCAGTCAGCTGCAAGATTCCACTGGCATCATTTACTTCACTTCCGTGTTTGAAATCCATTGAAATTTAGTTATACACTGAAAGATGGTGGGGCAGGGCATTGATTTAAAAACTGACTGGCAGGCTTAGGATTTAAACTCTGGTCCACCAGATTCAAAAGGTCATCTGATTAGAATGGCAGAAGCACAGGGCGTTGTAATTTATATTCAAAGGGTAACCTTTGTAGGAAGAAGGAGGGAGCCAAGACTCTTTCTGCTTTTCCACTTGATAGGGACACGGACTCCCTTCAACCAAATTCCAATAATTATGAAAAATAGTTTATTGAACTTGGGCAAAAAGCAAAAGAAATGCCACTTCCTTGTAGTGTATTATTTCTTTTATTAAAAACACTGCCACACTCCCTAGGAGGTAAACTCACATTAAGAGTAAGTCAAACATGTTATAAATCATTAAGAATAACAGAAAAACATCTTTGCCCACCATAAGCCAAAAAAAGAAACAAAAAGCTTGTCTACTGTGGCATATGCTTTGGTAAAGATATATAAAAATAAAACTGTGAAAGGACAATGTATTAATTTAGATAAACTATGTTAAGTATGAGTCACCTCCTGAGTTGTGTGTGTATGCATGGGTGTGTGTGCGTGTACACGTGTGTGTGCGTGTGTGCATGCGCGCGGGAATACACATGTGCGCATGTCCATTTCCATACCTAAGCAAGTGAGTGTTGTGCAGGGCAAAAAAAAGAGTTATATACATGCATTGCTTCTACAGGTAAAGTTCCTGGTGTTTGCCTTTGATCTTTCTGTCTCTCCGGGGACTTATTCCCGCATGGAGAATGCAATTAGAAGGAGCCCCAAGTAACTCTTGTTTTAAGTTCTAAGCAATGCTTTAAAAATGCAAGTATTCCACAGGCCCAATTCTGTTTGGTTGCCCCCACTTTAAATAAAAAATCCGAGTTTGGAGAGAGGAGAAAACATTTCACACTCAAATTTGGTGCTTTTTAAAAATTTTGCCTGTGTGCTTGCTTTTCTTTCCCTTTTCCCTGTATGTTATTGTGCATTGTTGAACGTTTCAGGTCTCTTTCTTTAACGATCCCTCCCCACTCCCTAAAATCATCCTGGTTTATTAGCAAGTTCATACAGGCACAAAGAAGTCAGGAACGGTTGAGTGCATTTCCTATTCTCTATTAAACCTGTTCTTAAAATATGTTTTTTTTCTTTCTTGTCCACGATTTCCCATTGTCTTATACTTTTTAAGGTCTTAAAATGGCAGAGCTGCCCCCACTCTCCGCCCTGCCAAGAAGAGCTTCTATTTGTTTCAGAAACTCACAACGTGAAGTTCCCATTCTCCTCTCACTTTCTGGGCACCTTTTCTGGCTTTACTTCTAGGTCTCTGTGGGACAGTTTCCTCACCCCTCATGGTGCAACAGAGCTACTGGAAAGAGAACCCTTTAATTCCTCCACGCAGAGATGTGCTGTAGCTATGGTGAGAGTAATCTATAACCCTCACATCCTTAAATAATTTGCTACTCCAAGTTAATTTTAATTCATTACAGTAAAGCAATATAATTTTAAAAATCTCTTTAAAGTGAAGTATTTAACATGATCCTGAAAGAAAGACAGTCCTGACTAACAGAAGGCCAGGCGGCAGGCATGGTGCAAACTCATGCAAATTCAAAGGTGAGCCGTAAACAAGAACACACAGCAACACTGCCATGCATAAAGGGCCAGGCAACGGGAGGCCTCATTCTAATCAGTCCTCAAAGGAACCTGCCATACAGAAGTGGCACTTATTCTAATTTAAAGCCCTCATGCTCGCTTCAGTGTTGCAAAATTTATAAAAGAATAACTTCATTAAACCGCCTGGCACTTCAAACACAAATGCAAACCAGCCACAACACGGAAGGGGCCGGACACCAGGAAGAGAAATATTCCCAGAGAGTTGTTAGCTCAGATCGTAAAATAGAGTCTGCATTGTGGTGCCTCTCTTTCCATGCAACTTTCCTTCATCAAGGACTCCTGCCACCGGCTCTTTACTTCTGTCACGAGTCCTGTTGCTCCTGTGAGTCTGCTTAATAACACTGAAAATCATTCAAAGCGGTTTGGCCAGCCCAGTCACATGCAGAAATACATCTGGCAGTACATAAATGAACGCTATTCAATGTTCCTTGCCTGGTCTGCAGAGGGGATTGATTCTGAACACACCACTATTACAGTTCCCATTGACTTGGGTATATATTTCAGACTCACCTAAGTTGTTGAAAAACTAATGGAAGAAAAAATTTCTTCCCCTTAACCCTGGCACTCAAGAAAGAAAACAATAATAAGGGTTAAGTGGAAACAGTCTACTGAACCCACGCACCGCGCAGGAGAAAAATTATTGTCACATCCTAAAACATACGCTTTAAAGGAAACTTCTTTTTCTCCCCTTCATCAGAGTCATAGAAACGCTACAGAAAAATGACTTCAGGCTAGATTCCTAAGCTACAATGCAGTGTGTGTCAGAACACACATCATTTCATGCTGAACTGTCAGCATATTTCTCAAAATCATTTTTTTTGGAATGCAATGAAAAGACAATCTGGAAGCCTGTATAAAAACTCCAAGCCTCCGAGAAAGTATGTGTCACCCACAAGTTAAACTAGGCATCATGATCTTCAGAGATCCCAGTAATGAACCACTCCTTTCCTGCTCAGTTTCTCATCACCTTAGTGAGCACAAACCTGTGCTAAGATTTTGCTTCAGAGAATACAGTGAGCGTTCAAAAACCTTGAAAATGGTAATCCGTGGATGAATAAGAGGAAATGGCCTTAGGGTAAGTAAAAGGTGAATCTCTCCAAGGGTTATAAAAGAAAAAGACTGTTTATCCCAGTTGTTTTTCAGAATTTTGGAGTGGGATTCTCGCTGTTGGCTGGAAGAAAGACCTGTTAAAGGGTGCTCAGACCAGGCTGACCGGAGACCAGTTCCACGCAGTGGATGTGAAGCTTAAAGTTGTCACCAAAAACCGCAGGATGATAGGAGTTATATTCTTCTTAGGGTAAACAAATATTGACATGAATTATCTCTTATCCTTATGCAATTGTTTTATAGTGCTGGAAGCTTTTTATATCCAAATAATGCAACACATTGGTGAAGGTATGTTTGTGTTCTTTTTTCTCTCCATGAATACAATAGGGCTAATCAGAAGGAATGAATGAGCCAATTCACTTACGGGTAGCCTTTATTATATAATAAAATATGGATTATTGATCTTGTGGAGTTGGCAATGCATGATGCAAAATCAGTGATGAAAACCTCCAAAATTGGAATTTGAGGCTATTTGTATTGATGCTTGAATCTACTTAGAACTATTTTCACTTTTGAAAAACTATAAAAATAAAACAACACTAAAACTAATTAAACCCAGTGTTTCAAAAAAGGACAAAAAAAAGTTAACACAGAGGCCTGGGATGGAAAGCTGGGATGGCCCTCTTATAGGGTAAAATCCCTTGTTGTATTCCAATGGAGGGAGACGAAACAGGCAGGCTCTTTGGGCCTGTCTGCGGAGTAGTGAGTACAAACTTATTTGCTAGACCCAAATGTACTGGCCAGGAAACTTGCTGCAAATCCAACCCAGCCCTGTAATAAGAGTCAGTGTATTGTTGTGGCTCTCGCACTTGTGAGGCATACTTGTTTAAAATACAACACTGGGCTGTCCTAGCAAAATCCTTTCATCTCTTATCTCTTAAAAAATGCAATAATCAGCCCGGGTTAGGAGGCAGCTCTGAATACATGGGTCACACGGCCAGGAAAGCCTACACAGCAAACACTGAGGGGAAGAAAGAAAGTGAGCTATGATATTCAACGTGTATTTACACACCTCCGTTCTGCCTTCCCGTTCCCCTTATAAATCTGCCCCAAGATACGATGGCACTGCTGATTGCTATTTGTGCTCTGCTATGAAGTCCAGGCCAGACTGTCTCCTGTATTCCTTATAAACTTCTCCCATCTCTTCCCTACAGGGCAAGCACGCCCTTCCTTTTGACAGAGTTCACGTCCTCTCTACCTTTTTATAGGCCACATCCGCGTGCCCCCCACATAGCAGCACAACACAAACATGTGCCTTTCTCCTCTATTTTCTTTTTAAGACTAAAAACAGGCTCTGTGTTTTGGTAGGCATCCCTCCAAAGCATAGGTGAGCGTCCATGCGGGATGTTTCCGAAAACGACGCCAATGAAAGGGAGGAATGAGCGATGCTAAACAATGCCGCACCAAAGTTGCAGACTGTTCGGCTACAGTCCAGAAAATGAATCCAATTTTTCATTCTGTCATTATAAATATTTCATTGCAAATGGTACTGATTTTCTGCAACTGTGGTTAAGCAGAGGGCCTCTGTGTGAATATTTAAGAAAAAAAAAAAAAAAGGAGGAAGACAACGAAGAAGAGGGAGGGGGGAATTAAAGGTTAGCAACCAATTAATTTCTCACTTGAAATGTAAAAGATTCTGGGAGAAATTCAACAGTGATGTAGTGTGTGACTCAAAGAAGAAGAAGAAAAAAAACATTTACTCTGCTCTTCTTCTGACAGTTTCTCATAAAATATCTGCAGTCCATCTATCTTTTAGTACTCCGGGCTCCTCTGGAGAGCAGAAAATGGTGGTTTAAAGCTCACTTCAGTGCCAGTCTGCGGGAGATTGCTTTCCACAGGACCCCCGCTGATGGAGGCCTAGGGGAAGAGGCCCAGGAGTTATTCAATCAGCCCGAGACTCTGGGGCGGCTGGGGGTCCTTTGAGGGCTGATTATAAAGCTGCCCTCCTGTTGCCTGCCTCGGAACAGAACGAAATGAGCAGCCTCTTGCTGCGCAGATTCTGCAAGAAGGAATTTCACCTGTCATGGAGTTTGTCAGAATTTCAGGATTTATCTTGGTGCAAAATTAATAAAATACCAACCAGGATTTCAGGCTGACTACTCAGCTGTGTCATCTCAAAGTGATCTTTCACCCAAGAAAACCTGGACAGTGAGCACAGCCATTCTTGCCCTACTTTTCCTTTGGAGGAGGAACGAGACGATGTGACTAATGCCACCCAAACATCAGATTGAGACCGTGAGCCAATTACACGCGAGGCGGAATTACGCGTGGGTGCCGCTGTCTTAATGCATGACCTCTCACCCCGCCGCTGCAGTTCTAAAGCCTCTTTGGAATAAGTGGAGTCTAAGGCATAAAAAGGCGATTTCTGCAGCTTGTAACACAGTAGGTCCCCTATGGCATCACATCTGTTAAATGCATACACTGGTATTTCAGACCCGGATTTGATTTATCTTTTAAAAGGAGTACTAACAATGGAGTATGGCAAGAACACATACTATGAAACGTTGCAAATTAATCTTGGGTCGGCTATGAACAAGGTGCAGTTTCATCCTTTGTTTCAGCACACGCCCTCCGCATGTCCCATCACCTTCTGGGCTCCCAGCAGAAAGTGGGAGGGCAGAGGGCGGGGGAGGCGGGAGAGAACACAAGGGGATAGGACAGAGTGGGAACAAACCACCTATTTCTGTGACCCTCTGCCAGCTCTGGGCTGCAACAGTTTGGCCATCTTGGCTTCTTTCACTTTAGACTGTAGCTTGCATCACACAAATCACCACTGCTCTTTTAAGTGAAGTTCTGTACAACCCAGAGGTTTGATCATTTTGAACTGAGACTTGGGTAGCTCCAAGGCAATTAGCTCTGGTCCTCAGAGTGGGTGGCATCGCATGGCAGATGGGGCCAGCATGTGGGGTCTGGATTGGCATTCATGCCACTGGCTGGCCCAGGCCAATGGACAGGGTGGGCAAGCAGTTCTCCGGACCTTGGTCTCACTCAAGTTTGACTTCCAGGACACTAAACTCAGGTTCAGCACAGGGTTAGTTTGGGTTGCGATGCACACCTTGTTTTGTGTCCCTGGCCTCCATCCACACTCAGGCCATGGGTACCTCTTACTAATCGATGATTAGCAGCACAGCCTCGGCTCTCAGAGTCAGCGATGGGTTTAAGGCATTGCTGCTTCTCTAATTTCTAATCAACATTTTCTAAATGAGACAATAAACAATGCTGTAATGCATTCTCCCCAGCTCTTCCCCTAGTTAAATGACAATTCTGCTTTGGAGAACCACCTTTACAATTCAGTAGCAGTCTGACAATACTAACAACAAGAGATCTCAGGAAAAAGTAACAGAGAGAGTGAAAGAGAGGAGAGAGCTAGGAAGTGAGCGCACAGATGGTGGGGGGGGACGCAGGGTGCTCTCAGCAGGCTTCAGTGGAGATGTATTAACTCCTCAGAGGGATAAGGGCTTCCCACCAGTACTGTCATGAATTATAACTGAGTATGGGAGTGAAGCCTTGGTGTCTGTCTCACAGCAAATATACTGTTCCATTTTCCTGCACAATCACCTTTCACCCTTATAAACTCAAAGCACAGCAAAGCACACTGCTGATATTTAATGGTATCACAGTAGCCTTTTATATGTCTAGAAGGCACACAAGCTTAGCAGATGTGCCCAGTGGTGTAAGTCAGACAATTATAAAATTAAGTTTTGGCAAAGTGAAAAAGGAAATCTTTTATGAGCGCTTTGGGTTTCCAGTGAAGGATGCTCTTCTGCCAGCCAGGAGCTGCTATCAATGCAGGGGCAGGGATCACACAGAAAAGAAGCTGCCCTCCCAGACATGGAGGGGCCCAAGGAAAAAGCTCCACTTTTGCAAACTTGGCCCTCCTATGGGAAAGCAGTTCCTGGCCAGTTAGTTTCCACTCACTCATTCAATGAAGTTATCAATGAAGGAGACCTGTTATTTTAGGCAGTTTAAAATTTCACCACTATTAAAGGACTCGTTTACCCTGCCTTTCACTCCCGTTTAAAGCCTCGGAGTTGCTGTTCTAAATGACAGCACCGCAAGCACAGCTTTTAAGCACTATTCATCTCGCCGCCACATCTCCGGCTTTTACAGAACACTACTCTCTCTCTCCAATGAGGGGAACTTACTCCTTCATAGCTGCAGGGCAGAGCCTGTTCCAAGCTGTAGATTCGCTGCAAATATAACAATAAAGGATACAAATGTGAATTCCTCTTAAAATACACGTTTGGCTCTGAAGCTGCCTGGCCTTAGCAAACTCGATCAAGAGCAGCCTATCAATCTTTCTCCAAATGCACAGCAGCAGCTCGTTTCACCCGGCTGTCCGAGGGATCGCCACATTGATGGATCAGGAAGACGCTGGAATGGATTCTTTGCTCATTTCAGGGGATTTATAGTGGAAGCCCATGATTACTATCTTTCTTACCCTAATTGTCACAACAGCTGGATATGGAAGTGGTATTTCCCCATAGTAAGAGGAAAGTCTGTAAACATAAAGGGTCTATTCTTGCCACTTTGTCTCTACTCATGTGAGGAAACTGATCCATGTGTGGTGCAAACATCTAAAATAGAAACATGCGGCAATTCCACGTGCCTCTCTAGATTGCAGAATGTTTTGGAAATTTGGATTTCCGGATCTCTCCAAAGGATCCAACTACAAAGACGCTGAGACAGAGCTCTGTCTTTACGAGACAGTCACATGCAGTCTGTCCTTCCTAATGGAGGCAGATCTTCCGGTGCTATGGCAGCAGGCTGTCTTGGCGACATGGAAGATGGCAGGGCCAGCAGAGCCCAGCCAAAGCAGAATGTGGCAGAGGTGATGAACATTTCCAGGGGGTGGGAGGGAGGGGGCTGCAGAACTGGCCACAGTGCTCTTCAGTACACCCTGGCTGGATGCTCCATAAAGCGGCACTGATGGCAGTTCGGAGATGGCCATCTGTCGTCAACTCTGGGCCAGACAAAAAAATAATGTAATGGCAGCTCGCTAACAACAGGGCTGTTTGAGGAGGGAACGAGTCCTAGAATGAAGAGGTGGTGCTTCCTCTTTTAATAGCAAAAACCAGCCATCAATATGAACATCAAGAAATTAATGGATGGAGAATTTTTAAAAACTGAGCAGGGTGTTGTAGAAACAATTCAAATGCAAATAAAGTGGTTTTAGCTTATTGCAATTACCTCTGTTGCCCTTACTTCAGTCATATTAACCACTTGATTCTTGAAAATTTGACTACCAGGACACATGGTGAAGCAGGAAGGGCCAAATTTAGAAAAAGGTGAGCCCAGGTTGTGCCTCCAAGCGTGCACACACAGATTAGGCATTTATTGGTACAAAATGGGTAACTGAAAATGCATTTACTCATTTAGTCCAAATGAGTTCATTGTGATAATCGTGCTTATCTTTCTGTATGCTTGCTTAATTTCTAGATGCAATTTTATTAAAAAGCCAAATAAAACTATCTTACCTTTAGACGCATTATGAATGCTATACAACTGCAACCTCCCTCCTTTGCTTAACAAAAACTCTTACCTTTTTGCTACTGCATAGATGATGGGGGGGTTGGAAGGGAGAGAGAGGAGAATAACAAACTGAGGTTAGCTTAGCCATGTCCTGTTCGTGTCCTACGTGATTAACTTTCTGCTTTCAATGGTAAGGCCAATCAATCCTGATTGAATTATCCAATATTAACAGCTGAAAGTGATCAAAACTAATGGTGAAAACATAGCACCAATCAATAAATCAATGCAAATGATTCGGTTCCTGGAGATCCGATCAAATAAAAGAGATAGATCAATTTAACCACTGAGCAAATTAAGTGGAAGTTGCTGTAGTACCAATTTACTTCCAAAGCCCTGCAGGCCCACAAAGCAAAGAAATGAGGTGATGTACAAAATGGACCAGTTCCAGAGCCACGTGCTCATTTGACACAATTTATACTCCTGTGCATTTTGATGTCTTTGTGATGTGCTTAAGGGCTGCGATTTCAGCCCCAAGAACAAGAGATACACAGGGTCACAGTGGATCTAAGGATGTAAAGAGCAAAGGAATGAGGCCCAGACCCTCCAGGAAGGGGTGGGAAATACAATCCCCCACACTGACTTTCCTCCAAACTGATCAGTATAGGACCCGGATATGCCAGATCTAGACATGGTGATGGGCAAATATTTCCAACCCAGGGGTCCCAGCAGAACAACACATGATAAGAGGCAAGACAGAACAGGGTTTGAGTTTTACAGTTTGTGTGGGGATGATAAAAGAAATTTTGGCCTGGTGTGGTGGGTCACGCCTGTAATCCTAGCATTTTGGGAGGCCAAGGAGGGTAGATTGCCTGAGCTCAGGAGTTTGAGACCAGCCTGGGCAACACAGTGAAACCCCATCTCTACTAAAATATACACAAAAAAATTAGCTGGGTGTGGCAGTGTGAACCTGTAATCCCAGTTACTTGGGAGGCTAAGGCAGGAGAATTGCTTGAACCCAGGAGGCAGAGGTTGCAGTGAGCCAAGATGGCCCCATTGCACTCCAGCCTGGGCAATCAAGCAAGACTTTGTCTCAAAAAAAAAAAAAAAAAAAAATTAAAAAATAAATAAATAAATAAAAATTTAAGCTCTGTAGGAAATAAAAAGTAAGCCCTTGAAAAATACAAAAAGATGAGAAAATGGGGATGCGGGTTACTTCTTCTCGATGTGCTGTGAATACACACCCTTTCATTCCTCTTGTTTACAAAAGAGGATTTCAGCCTCGCTTGGAGGAAAATATGAAAAAATAAACTAAAACAAACTTTTTTCCAAACTACACTCCGATTCTTCTACCTTGTCTTTCATGGAGGGGTAAAGTAAAACCATTTGTCTTAGCCACACCTCCGTAACTGGATGAAAGGCAGGGGAGTATATTAGCTTGGAATACATTTCTGAAAGCAAGTATACATGTTTCGTTTTGTAGTTAGAGGTTAAAAATCAAAACAAAGCCCAAGACTCCTAACCACTTGAAAAGGATAAATGTTTAAAAATAAGAATTTTTACCTGGAAACTGATTAACATGAAATTTTGCAATGAGGTATGACTCATTGCCAAATTATTCCAGTAAGCTAGAACAGAGAACTCAGGAAAGTTCTGGTATGTCTCAGATAGAGATTTTATTTTCAAATAATGATGAATCTGGATTTTGTTCACTTAGGTCAGGACTAGGAAAGCAGCAAGAAGGTCACAGAGCCAACGTTCAGTGAGTGTCTATTATGTTCTCCGAATTCCATAACTATCCATCCAAACCAGCAGGGGTGCCTCCCACCCGATTCTCCCAGCTGCAGAAGAAACATGTTTTCTTGGAAGATTTATAACAATTGATTACATATTACCTCATATAGTAGCTATTTCTTTGCCTATCTTCTCTTTCCTAGTAGATTGTAAATATATGCCTAATTATTTTAAGTATGCCATAAAGTGTCTGGCATCATGGTGAATTTAAAAAGATGGAATTATATATATTATATATGTGTATATATTATATATGTATATATAATATATGTATATTACATATGTATATATGTGTATATATAATATATGTGTGTGTGTGCGCGCGTGTGTGTGTATATATATATTTTTTTCTTGAGACAAGGTTTCTCTCTCTCTTTCTCTCTCTGTCGCTCAGGCTGGAGTGCAGTGGTACGATCATGGCTCACTGCAGCCTCAACATCCCCAGGCTCAGGTGATCCTCCCACCTCAGCCTCCTGAATACCTGGGACCACAGGCACCTCAACTTGGGTAATTTTTTTTTTTTGGTAGAGACGAGGCTTTCACCATGTTGTCCAAGCTGGTCTCAATCTCTTGGGTTCAAGTGATCCGCCTGCCTCAGCCTCTCAAGTGCTGGGATTACAGGCATGAGCCTGTAAGTATTTTTAATAAGTATATTTTCTTAATAATGGCATGGGGACTATAGCAGTATATAATATAGCATTTGTAATTCTGACTATTAACAAGGACTCCTAAATGCCTCATCACGCATTATTTAATTATTTGAGACAGATTTTGTGTTATACTCACTGAGAAGCTAATTTAGGATCAGTAGCTAAGTTAGCAAGTGACCCAGCAAGCCACTCAATGGGGACAATTCAATGCTGTATTGTTGTCTTATACGTCCCATCCCATATGCAGGAATTCATTTTTCCTTCAGTAATATGACCATAAAACTCAAGCACCAGTTAAACTGTGGTGTGAAAATATGCATCAGAATCAGGTGATTTGGTGGAAAAGTGATTGAGAAGAAAATCAAACAGCTATAGTGACAATTACACATTTAAACCTTAGAGATTTCTGAAAGTCTCGGTGTATCCCTCAAATGTCAAATTACTACTGTACTTTGAATGTAGGAAACACTGCACTCATGACTTAATGAAGGGAAGGGCTGGGTATTTAGATAATCTTTGATTCAAAAGGAATTGAAATACTAGAATTTCAGAGCCTAAAGTTCAACTAGACCAATTTCTTCCACCCATACTGCAGGAATTCCCTCAGTCTTCATTAAATTTATAACAAGAGGCCTGACAGAATTTTCTATGTGGACACGTCGGGAGAGAGGATGATTTGATCATTGCCATCCAATAGTAGCTTTTCTGGAGGCACCAATTAAACAGCAATTAGTGTACTGAAAGAATGTGGCCTATTCAACAGGATTTTTACAAACACCACTTGCTCACACCTGCATAAACCACTTTGGATACAAATATGCATTGTAGGATATTATTCTTGGACCATACCATCCTCTCTCAAAGCAGCTTCCTTAGGTTCTGCTGAAAAATTTTGAGGTCTATTAGGAAAACATGTGAAACATTGAACACATTCATTCACTTAAAAAATAATAAAATGTTCATTGAGTTGAAATAATGGACTCTTATTCCAAAGCACATCTCCTCTCCTGGCAGCATGCTAGGTGGCCTTTGAAGTGTATTAGAATTTCTTGCAAAAATGGAGGGAAACTCTACCAAAAGAGAAAGGTTATATCTTGCTACAAATTCTATTATATTTTTATGTGTATATATATGTACAATGATATAATTTTATATTATATACATTATATAAAATTCCAGTCCAGACATATATCTGGACTGGAATGCAGAACACTTGGTCAGCAAGGTTTATGGGTTGTGTGATGAACATAACTTCTACACTGGCAAAAAGTGTGACTCGGATTAAATGTTTCATAGAAATAAGGGCTTCATCTGGCCTAAATCTGAAAGGACTTGTGGTTTGTGACGTTCAAAGGATGGTGCCTGAGTGCTTGATCTCCTGAAGATGAACAGTGTATAATGAATTATCTACATTCTGACTGGCTTTGTAGGCAGTGCAAATGAAGGAAACACACCACTATATATATGTGTACACACATAGTATATGTCCACACATAGTATATATACACACAAGTACACATACTTATACATCCCCATATACATATATATGTGTGTGTGTGTGTATATATGGTGGCAAGTAATTTTCATTAACATTCCCTCATATATATGTGTATATATATACATATATATGAATTTTATAACTAACAAAGCTCTATTCACAAAAAAATGCTTCATATTTTCAACTGGGTATAAAGTGAAAGAAATGTAAATTATGTATTATGGTCATGAAATCATTTATGTACATTTAAAAGATATCCATAGTGATGCTGATAGTCAATTCCAGAATGCTTAGCCTAAACTTAACCTATTATTCTCATCTTGATAGAAAAGCCAAATAAATTGTATGCTTTAAAATCTCTAATAGGATTGCAGTTCTTAGACATTTAGTTTTATAGTCTCTTGTGAAAAGTCCTTCTTATTTCTTAACTTTGGTGGCATAAAAAAGTAGATGAGTTCAAGTGGTTTAAAATTTACATTTACTTTGCACACCAGGGCATGAACTACAGTGGGCTGATAAAATGGCTTCATTTTTCTACTCTCTTGTTGTTTTGGTTATAGATCCTATTTTCTATTGTCACCTGAATTTTAGAAAATTTTTTTCCACTTGTCCTAGGAAAACAACAAAATGTTTCATGGTTTTTGTACACTTACCATCTCATTTTCTATACAGCAAATACAATAAATCAATATTTCAAAATTACATTAATTCCATCCTCTAAGCACTGGTATAAATGCAATTTGGGTAATGAAAGCAAACGCACAGGACCATGAATGCCAAAAGTTAAAATATAAAAATAAAAACACTTTCAAAACTAGAAAGTTAAGTTAACTCTGATCCATTTTTCTTAATGTGTTGAAACTACAGCCACTGATATTATTGAGGATTTCAGAAAATAGACCCACATAGAGATTCCGATAACTATGAATTATAGCTTTGTGAAATATTGACTGTGTAGTCAATATCTCATCTCAGATTCATAATCATTATCACATACCATAAATGCTGTTCTTATCTAGGGAATGATTCACATATTAAACCTGAGTATTTGCATCAAGAGCAAATATATATAATTTCGAGTTGTGGGATTGGAAATATAAGGCTCACAGTTTTGGATTACAGAGTAAGTCTCTGGCCCAGATCACAATTTGAATGAGTGAGTCAGAAATGTTTTGGCAGATGTTTGACTAAAAAGGTCACAAATACTCAAAAAGAGTTGTGTGTTCTGCACTAAAATTTCTATGCCAGTGGTTCTCAAAGGGTGGTCCAGGGACTTCTGTGGTCTCCTAAACACTTTCGAGAGGTCTGTAAGGTCAAACTATTTTCACAATAATATTAGATGTTATTTGCCCTTTACACTCTCATTATCTCAAGAGGGTACAGTGAAGTTTTCTAGAGGCTGCCTAACATGTGATGACATCATCTCTCTGACAGCTAATAGAATGTGTGCTTGTATTCCTGTATTTAATAGATTTCTCCATTTTGATTTTTAATATGGAAAATGATAGTAATTCACATAAACCAAAGCTTTTTGTGGTCCTCAATAATTTCTAAGAATGTAAAGGCATCCTGAGATCAAGCAGTTTGTGACTGGTCTATGCTAATTGTAGAAAAGAGTGACTACTATATGTTCCACATAGAATAAAACCCAAAAAATACATCATCATAAAGGAAACCTGGAATCTTGAAGGATGTGATTAATTGCTTCATTTTGTCTGCTCTACAATGGGGCAGAGGCCACCGCTACCATAGTGTTGAGTTCTTTTAACGAAAGACATTGAAGGTACTGCCAGGTGAGAATCTACTCATATAGTACAAAAGTGGAAGTTTGTTGCAAACATTTTTGTTTTCAAGAACACTAGATAGGAATCAGTCTCTACAGAAACTCTACAGCTTTGATTTTAAATGATTACTTAATTCTGCCTCACAGTTTACATACTAATTCACAGTATTACTAAGTATTTTGGCCATATCCTTTATAGATTCACAAAACCAAAATGACTTATGCTTTCATACTTATGCAATAAAAATGTAGTATTTTTTTAAACAGAAATTTAGATTATTTTAATAAGATGTATTTTTAAACAATAGTCTAACTTGGCCTATCTTCTATATTCAATTCAGGAACAGATGTGACAGAATAGCATTTTTAGACGTGATACAAGGTAAGACAGAAACTTTAATTTGGATCTACTGACACATTATGTCAACTAAATGGGCTCACCCATTCTTCCTTATATTTTGTATTTCATCTCCTTACTATTTGTTCACTTTTAGAATGATAACTGAGAAGATAAACTGCACATTCCTTATTTTGACACATAACTCACAGAAATCTCGTTTCATCAGAGCCCAAGGAAGCACAAAGTTGCCCCAGGACCCACTGTGGGATGGAAGACTGAGGAATGGGTGGGCTCCAAGTCCCTCAGTCTTGCCTCTCCCAGGTCAACCAGATCAGCTCTTTATTTGGTTCAGGGATTCAACGTGAAAATTAACTGCAACCCTCATCTTAGGCTAAATACCTGTGTTGTTAATAGTAATACTGTTAATAACAGAATAATTTTCAGTTCGACTCTATTCTCCTCCATGGGAACCAACAAGATCGAACAAAAAGCATGTTACTTTCAGATCATTTCATCAGAAAAATAAGGATAAGACATTATACCCATTTTCAAGGTGAAGTAATATTAAAAATAAGTTATTTTTCTTTTATAATAAGTGATATTTCTGGAATAGAATCTAGGTCTCTGACTCATTTTTTTAAAACTACCAGTCTATAGCTAAGAATAATAAGAAAAACCAAACCTTCCTGTGTTTATATCTTATATCCGTACCCATCATTTCATTTTCACTGTATAACAGCCTGTAAGCGTGATGTTTATTTCTTCATATCTGAGGTTCAGAGGACTTACAGACCAAGAGTCACACATTAATCAAGTGGACCACTCAAGGCTAGATTCAATGTCTTTGGGTGCAAAATTTTCAACTATAAGGCTTTGCTTAAGTAATACTTATTCTATTCCATTAAATGGAAGATATACATACTGGACAAGAGTAGATTTCTTTCTTTTCTTCCTCTCTCCCTTCCAATTTTAAGCCCCTCAGGACAACAATAACCTGGACATCCACCCAGCTTGGAGCCCAGTGGGAACAGAACATGAATAAAACAGGATTTGGGAGAATGAGTCATGACAAGCGAGGTGAATGATCCCACAGTCCAATAAATCTGACCCCTAAGTCTATCACACTGGGTCAGAAGGTCCAATTATAGGTCTGTTCTAGTTCTTTTTATGATTGACAGCAGCCAGAGGCAAAATTACTTTGGTGTCTATTAATCCAGGCTCTAATTTTCCCTTTGCCCCAATACACACAAAGCATCATGGTGGCCCAGGGTGAGTGATACTGTGAATCCAGATTTAAAATGCCCCTGTTTCCTATAAGAATAGCAACTGAGTTCAATCCCAGTCCTCTTCATGAGGACATTACCTGCAGCTCTGTTTGGAAGAAAAACTTCTGTGGACATTGTGTACAGTCATAGATCTTGTCTTCTTGTCCATGGGCAGAGAAAATATGCTGCTGCAACTTGTTTGCTTGAACAAATACTGAAATGATAAAAGAACGGTGAACTTGGGTTATTTTGTTTCCGAAATGCCCTCAGTCGATGACTCCGCGTGAACACAGCAGGCTGGACCGCACGCCTCCCAGGTGTGACTTACTGCTGGAGACCTGGGGAGAGCTGAGTCACATTTGCTCATGGTTGGGTCTCTGGCTTTTGTTAAGATGCACTCTACAGAGCACCTAATTCAACCCAAACAGCTCCAAAGTAAAGGTTTATGGAGGCCCTGCTCCCTATAAATCTTTAAAAAATAAAGCCGAAAACTGTCAAATGCATAGCTCTGTCTCAACAGAAATGACTCCTATTTCTCAGCAACCCACAGGTTAAGAAATCATAGATGCCAAAACCCTGTTTATTGTGTTTGCCTAAAGTTATAGCTAGCAAACACTTCTCTATTTAAATGTGTTAATGCTAAAAATCATATCCCACAGCTACTCTGGGGCACTGTCTATAAATGTGAAACAGAATGGCAGGTAAATTCTCTTTGGATACTTTAAGATCAACTCAGCCTACACACTGAATGCAAGGGTTTCAATAATATAAACATGTTCAATTTTAATGACTACAAAACAAGGCCCTAAGACTGTGTAACAGTTTACCTAGGAGACATACTATTAATAATTAAATTGTATATGCCAGAGGCAGTGTTTGGGTTGGCAGAACTGACTTCTGATGGATGCCTGGTGCACTGTGACCTAAAAAAGTTTGCATCTACAATATTAATCTGTATAGGCAGGGAAAGGATTTATTAAAGATGTTGGCATTTGACTTTGACTCTACTCTAATCATTAAAATTATTCTAATTGCCAGCCAACCTAAAATATTAGAATATTGTTCTTGTGAGTCATACATTTTAATCACATTTCTCATTACCTTAAAAAAACTGCTCAGATTTCCTTTCCCACCTAACACACTTTATATTGGAAGGGTTTTAAAAAAATTGTTATTTCTAAATTACTTCAAGATACACTAAAACAATTCAGGTCTGTCTGCAGAGAAAATGCAGACTGTGTACAATTACTGCATTTTTGTCTCTTTATCCATATCAACAAGAAGAAATGAGGTTTTTACACAGATTTGCAGCTAATCTGCATATAACTCAATACATTTTATGAGGCTTCTGGCTACCACATGAAAGACCTATTTTATTAGGGGTCTTAGTTGTGAGGTGACCTATGACCCAGTCCTCCTTTATGAAGACTTACAAGCTTTTATAAAGAACCCAGACTCTTGACTCATTGTATCTTAAGAGATATACTACTGATGGTAAACCATAGCAGTATATATTTTTAAGTATAAACCTGGAAGAATAAAAAGAGTTCCAAAAGAAGGATCAAGAGTGGCTGATGGAATTATTGAATGAAGGAGTCAAACAGGCAACTGTTGAAGGCAGAGTCATCAACGTATCAGGTAGTAATTGTGCTAACTGTGCAATGAACATGGCCCCTCTCCTTTTATTTTATCACATAACAGAAATCTATAGGCTGAGTTCAGTGAAGGTAAATAATCAATGCTTGGAATTTTGCTCTGCAAACAAAGAAGTCAATTTTGAGAGAAGGATATATTCCCCCTCCTCCAACAAATAAAAAGGCAACATAGCTTGAGGGGCTTAACCACTGAGTCCAAAACACATGCAAAATAATCACAGACGATTTTCTAAAATAATTTTGTCATTGTTAGGGGAATACCAGAAATGTGTGTGATCATATTTCAACCCCCAAGGGCTTCAAAGGAAAGTTTCAGATTTACTTTTTTTTTTTTTCTGCTAAAAACTGTAATGCTATCATATTTGTTAAAAAGTTTCTTCTTGAAAGTGTAAATGGAGATCAACTTCTACTCTAAAAGTCTAATTTCATAGGCAACAAATGCCTCATCTAATCTGTTTTCTATGTCAGAGAATTTGGGGTGAGTTTTAACAGTATCTTTTTATTTCTGGTGGAGAATGTTATGAAATTCTCCATGTTTAAGTAGCAGACATGTGCTGACAACAAGGCTGCACTTTTAGCTGAACATCTTGTGATTAAAAAGCAGCTCTGTGCAGGGAGCCTTACCCTTGGTAACCTTTAACATCGAGAGAAAAAAAAAAGTGAACACAACATGTATGTAGTTTTCCAAATGGAAAAGTGCAAACTTCTGAGAGAACTTGAAATGCCATTTGTTCATCCTGACAGTTAACCTTCCTGCTCATGTGAGCCTTTAAGTAGGCTGCAATCAATAATGCTAATAAAGCAGAAATCAAACATCTTCCCCCCAAAGTGAACTGAAGTCATGTCTGTAAAAGGCCATAGCAGTGGGAAGTAACGCTTTGGTAGGAAAGACATGATGTGGCCATCAGCCTCTCCTGTGTCTTCCTGAAATAATCTTCCCACCTGTAAAGCAGACTGGACACTTGAAGGTGCCTCCCATCCCTTCGAAGCTGTGCTCTATCAGGTGGCACTGGAGTTTGGCAGGAGAGTCAAAGGTCTGGCTGCAGAGTTTGCATTCATGGTTCAGTCCTTCGTCTGTCAAGGAAAACACATGAACAGAAATGGTGAAAACCTGTCATATCTTTAATATACTAGAGAGTTATCTTTAATTGCATATATTAAACTATTTCCATCACCTAATATACATATGTAGTAGCACATATGGTTTCTGGTTATTTCATATTATTCATGAGTTTATATCAATGTAAAACAGTTCTGGAATTTAAAATCCAAAGATAATCGGGAGTCAGATTTTATCTTAGGGCTAATGCATTTTATTAAACTTTTAAAATATAATTGGTATGTCAATAATGAGGCATTTCCTTTTCTCTAATTACCATGATATTCTGGGCTCTGTATTTCCAAAGTCCTAAAATAAAAGAGTGTGGACAGCTTCTTCCTCAGTGATGCTCCTCTGACTTATCTTGAAGGTCCTGGAAGTGTCTATTTCTAACCATAGGTCTTCAGTGGTATTCAGTGGATCAAACTATCTTTTTCTATTTCCAAGAATTTCTGGCAATTTTGAAGTATCATCAATAGGGCAGTCTTTTACAAATGCCCTTTTCTCTGCTTCACACCTCTAGTCTCCCATAGTCTTCCTAGTTCATCTCTCCCTTACCTCTGTAAGACAGTTTCAATTTTACCCCCAGAACCAGACTCTGCCTCTGTTTCTCCAAAGCACTTTTGTGACCTCCAGGCTCACTTGACTAGCCCTGAATTTTTCTTGGATATCTTAAGAACGAGAGAGCAGAAAAATATTTTGATGTCATAACATTGCTATATAAAGTGGAGAGTTTTGTTACACATAGACACTGTTATTTTAAACATTGATGGATTTTAAACATTTAAAGTTAAAATTTAAAATTTAAGGATTTAAAATGTAAGGATTACCCTAACTTATTTCACTGTGCAATTGTAAGATATAGAAAACTAGGGGCACTAGAGCTAGCAGCCTAGCTCACACTGACTTAGTGTTTGCTGTGTTTCAGAACGGCTCAGAGACACGAATTCATTTAATTGCCCTTAAACCCTATGAGAAAAGCTACTATTAGTCTCATTTCACAGATGAGAAAAATGAGGCACAGAGAGTTTAAGTAACTTTGCTCTGAGTCCACAAGGACTCATAATTGGAAGAGCCAGAACTTGAACGCAGGCAGTCTAGATTCAAACCTGGGCACTCTGGCCTCACGGACCATATCTTAATAGATATGGTGGGGCACACATCCACTACTTCCAAGACTACTTATTAAACGGTAGAGGCTGCACTTTAACCTGGCTTGTTATCACATTATACTTTTATATTCTCCTATTAGCGATGATTAAAAAACACTACTAAGATATTCTAGGTCTAGGGAATGAAAGACATCGTCACATTATAAGGGTAACAAGTCTACACTGCAGTTATTTGCTTTCATTCAAAGACAATATGCATGTGTAAGTCCTTCGCCAGCTGATATTACTGGCAATACCACATCCCAATTACAAAGTGAGGTATTATCAGCTAACTAGGAGTAAAATCACTCTATTTGTATTCCTAATCTTTCTTCGCATACAAGTATGAGTCTTTAGAAGCAGAGGATTGGAATTTGTAAAAAGAGAAGCAAAGCACTAATTAAGCCACCCAGTACTGTCTACATTTCACAAGAGATAAAAACCTACTCTGTATCTGGGTGGCACAGTAAATTCCTTGATTATAATTATGTAAGAGGGAGTTTAATTGTGCATACTGACATGACAAGGGGTTATACAAAAAGCTTTAGGGATTATATAAGATCAAGGGTTTTTTCATCTGTTTCTTTCTTTTTTTTAAATCCCGAAGTCACCAAAAAATTTCCAGATTTTAGACATTAAGAAATAGAAAAAACACTATTTATTGTAAGAAATTGGATTGGCAAGTTAATCTTCAGAAATACTTGCTAACTTTAAAAGTTCTCTATTTCCTTAATGCTACATACCTTTATTTTGGATAGTAAGAAGGTTACTAAGGGTTTTCATCTCCTTTTAAAATTATGTGGGTTTTGCACAAGAACCAAGAGATGGTCTATGGATATAAGCTGATATACACTTGTTCCAGAATTTTAAAACTTGCAATAGGTGTGATGTAACATAACAGATCTGGCAGGTTTTCCTGGGGATAACGATTGACTGTCACGTGAGCATAAAGTGAATTGTGCACATTAGGATGCTCTGTAATGTAATATTATCTTTCTTGACTATGAGTATTTTGTTTGGAAAAATAAGAGAAGGAAAAATAAGACAGACATATGTACATGAGTGCAAGGAAAATGTACTCATTCATTTTTATGTATTTCTTACCCACAGAAAGGAGAAGTTGCATCCCAAAATGTTAAATAACCCAAATTTGGTCAAGGGAATTCACAAAAAGGTGATATGCAGGCATAAAGGTATTTATGCATTATTAGTGCATACTTATTTTCTACATATTCTGTCTTTTATTTGTGAAAGCACTAAGTGACAGCAACGATAACAATCACATCTAGCATTTTCAGAACTCTTTTTACAGCTTAAAAGTCCATTGTAATGGTAAAAAAAAAAAAAATGTTGGAAGTTCTACCTGCCTTTTATTTTTAAGTTACACCGTGAGGTCTTTCCCAATAAACTGATATCCTGGTTATTTCCATAGGAGAGAAAATACATATGAATTGTTACACAGCATATTATAAGATGAGCAAAAGCCAATACGCTCTTAGGTAGACGTTGAGAGTCCTCCCTTTTCTCTCACCTTTGTTCATTTCCCTACTCCCACCATCTTCACATTTGCTTATTACCTCAAGTTCAAATGTATAATGAGAAAGAGAGATAGTAACACAAAACATTCTAACAACTTGTTAATATAATTCATTTTGTATTTTTTTAAATTGAGGGCAGCACAGGTAGTAACAGAAAACAAACCTTATTTATAATAAGAATTCCAAAAGTTTGTCCTTATTCAGAGTCCTTAACTGTTCTCTTCTAATTCCATAATTACCTTTGTATGGCTGAGAGCTATGTCTGACTTTTCAAAGAATTTCTGAAAACCCTTAGAATTGGGGGAGATCTGGCTGAGTTAAACCCCATTTCTTTTCAAAACTGAGCTTCTCTCCTTTCTTCCCCCATCTGGTATAAGGTGGTAAAGAACGGTAAATGTAACTGCTGTTTTATTTTAAAGCCAGTGTTCTTGATGTGATACTATCAGCACCTCTACTCAGGATGCTGCCCACAAAGCATAACCTGAATTGTGCCTTTCCCCCTCCTCTTCCTAAAGGTGCCAAAAAGCTTAAAAAATTCAATCAAAATAACCATTTCTGCTCTCTGGAAAGGTAGCAGCTGACAGTAATTGGATAATACAGTCTGACTCATTTATTAAAAAGAGATTCAGAGTCAATTGATTTAATAACCATTACAATATTCCATTAAGGATATAATAGGCTAGTACAGCCCTATTTTTTAATTAAGAATTACAGATGGGATCTTCGAACGAAACTTCTAGATTTTTCTTCTCCTTTTTGCTTATCTATATTCTCCAGATTTTCTACAATGAGCACAATTTGCCTTGTAGGTTACTTTGAAATTAAAAGACAGAGGAAAAAACCTACCCTTTCTATACCCTATTAATGAAGATTGATTACAACACTGAAATTTTGCTAGCTAAAAAGTTAGATAGGAAATGAGTAATATTATGAAGTATAGAAAAACTCCAGTTTTACCCAATTAAACTTAAAAGTTTTCTAGCCCAATATGTGCAAAAACAAAAGTTAGCAAGAGGAAAGGGAGAAAGAAGTATCAGAATGCAATTTAGCTATATGAGCAAACATGGAGCTTTCTGTTTGAGCCTGTATCTTTCCAGAACACACGGAATGCCCCTCTCTGCTGTATACTGAGGGAGGTGTATGTGCCCAGCAATGGGGGTACAATGTCAGAGTGGGGCCTTTACCATTGAGAACATGCTGGAAGCCAGCAACTTCCTGTCTTGGTCACCCACTGGAAGGCATGACCAAAGCTACTCTAAGCATAATTGAGAAATCATTTCACATGTATAGAAATTTCAGCTAAAATAATTATTTCCATTTGTTAATCTTCATTTAACTGTGAACATAAATGTAAACAGGAATCAAGTCTACATAAAAGAGACTGATGCTAATGTAAATATTTACTCCAATATTAAATGTTTCAAAGGAAAGCGTCTGCATACATAATTGGACTACAACCTCCCCGACTTAGTAGGAAACGTGATAATCACTTACAAAATTTTGTGCTTTAAGAAAACCATCTGCTTGTCTAAAGCCAGTTCAAAGACGAATGACAACTTCTATGCCTCCAATTTATACAACTTGGACCTACGTAACTATTTATTAGCCTATTTTATAACAGAAGAAATATTAGTTACCATTTGGATGCTCAAGCACAGGTTTAAATTGTGAGCTCCAAGGTGGCAATTGTTAGTTTAACACAAGACACTGACATTTCAATATAAGCTTTAAACAAGAGAAACCCTTTAAGCAGCCTCCAGACTGTGTGTCCCATGTTTATACTCCTTTTCCTTCAATAAAAACAAAAATCTAGAGTGGCTACAAGCAAATGTTCAGTGGCTGACTTACATACAGCTGTTATCCCAGGAATCACTGGGGGCCCCCTTATATCGTCTGATCAACACTACAGCCATTACTGAGGGCCAATTTGTAACAGTTTATAAGTAGAACTCCTTCTCCCTTTTACCCTCGAGACTGGCCAGAAGGGTCCTCCAGCCTCTTCTACTGAATAAATCTATAGGCTAAAGTCCACAGATATAAACCCCTCCTGCTATATCATCATGTGGCCAGGGCCATACTTAAAAGCTCTGATCTGAGTGGGAGTAAACTCTGCCCTCAGAATCCAAACAGAGGAATCAAATGCCCTACAGTTGTAACTTATCCAGTTCGAATGTGTGTTACCACTATATCCTCACATATATTTTTAAATCCAAGAAAACTATGCCCTAACCCAATTCCCAACCCCCGATCCTTTACTTTGCTTCTCCTCTTCCCTGAGTTAATTTCCAAGCACACATTTATAAGCTAGGGGTCCGAGGAGTAACAAAGAAAAGCCATACGTGACAAAACTCACCCCTCGGCTACATTGGCTCGCCCTAGAAACCAGGAGTAGAAAAATAGGCAGACTGCAGTGTAATTTGCCATGCACACAGCCATCACATTCTTTCTAGGGCCATAGCACTCGGCCACGATAATTTGTTGTATTATATACAGCACATATTTCACGACTGTAACATAAACACACTGAGGTGCTAATTTGGCAATAGAGACTATGACTTAGGCTTCAAAGTCTGCCAGTAGATTAGTCATTAAGCCCCCAAAGTAAGGCAGAATTTCAGAGTATTGAATATTGTGTGAACCTTTCTTCTCATACCAGTTACAAAGTTCTGCCCTTATTTTTTTTTGAACAGGTTGCCATGAAAATGAATGCCTGAAGACCGACGCTAGCACCTTCTAGGAGTTTTGTCACTGGCAATATGGGAGTGTCTGGCACTGTCAGTGTTTCTATGCCACATGAGAGAGGAACAGGAGACACAGGCATGAGACTCTTACAATAAGAGGAAAAGGACACTGGGGCATGAGGAAATGAGCTCCAGGTTCCTGGACCCTGACTGCGTGCACAAAGTGCCTAGCCCTTAGGTATCTCAAGAAGGGCCGCAGGATACACCTCCTGTGTGCCTCAGTCAGAATCTCACTTCCGGGAGATCTACAGGTGCAAGCTTACCTTAACTCAGTTACTGGCTGTTTTTAGCCAATGGTCTAAAGGTTACAATGCTTTTGGACTTTATAAGCAAAGCCACTGATATTGCCACTGTTATTTCCTGCCTTGAACTTCTCATTATCAGCAGGGCTGGAGCAGGAAATGATTCAACTGGGGTAGGCTGCATGGTACCCAGCAGATTTTAAAGAGCCCAGGGGCTGCCTAGAGCCCCATAAACACCAGCAGCTTGGAAACTAGCAGGAGGTCCAGGTGGGTAGGGAGAGGAGAGGCAGACAGTGGGAGTTCAGATGCTCTGAGATGCAATATCGTCCAATTCCTTGGCTATTATTACAGGTTGTGTGAAGTACTTATTAGAATATTCTCACGTAGGAGAAAACATTGGAATGTTGTTCAAACAACAAACAGTAAAACAAACAGCCCACCAAAAAGGTAGCTTTCCTTCAACTGTGGGGACTCAGCAGTGGTATTTTGGCACAAGTAGGGCATGGGGATAAGCACACAGACTACAATGCCTTTCAAACCTGGCCAGTACATTAGCTCCTCTAGTTCTTTCTTTCTTCTTCACATTCTGAATCTAAACATGGACCCCACAGCTGAAGTCTCAGAGAAAACATGGTGCCTACAGATAGCTTTAAAGGCAAAACTTTGCCCTCAAGTTTTTTTTTTTTTAATTAAAACAAACAAACAAACAGCAAACACCAGTTTTGGAAGGGCACTGATAAACTCACTTTGATTTATCCTCTCCCAATCCCAAGAAAAAAATTGTTAACCAAGAAAAGAAGAAAGTAGTGGATGTTTCTTAGCAAATATTCTGGAAAAGGCAAGGGCAGGGATAAGGACGGGGTGAGGACTGAGACCAACTAAGTCTGAAGTATGTCCTCCAGGTTTGATTAGATATTAGAGTTGCTTTTAAACAACTTGGATGTTGTGTAAAGCTCTGACTTCAGTATATGCCACTGTGTTCCACTGAAAAGGATCCAGTTTACTTGAACAGTCAATTTTCCCCCTCATTTATACCCACTTGAATATAGGAGAGTACATTTTTTTCTTTCAAAAAATTTTTGCCACCTAATCTTTAGTGCCGTTCTGTTATCTGACTTGAAAGAAAGTTTGTGAGCACGCAAATACAAGTATAAAACATTTGTTTCCATTTACATAACAGACTAGACGAATGGAATGATTGAAGACAGCGGTGTTTCCAATTCAGCAATGCGTTTCAGTTTTTGCCTTGCCTACAAAGAGTGGTGGGTGGCAACCCAGACCATCTCAATGCCGTGAGAGTGCTGAGAACTAAGTCTGGGGTTTTCACCTATTCTTGCTACAGTGCAAGTTCCAGGAGGGCAAGGGTATTTGTCTGTTTTGCTCATTGATGCACACGAAGTACCTAGAATAGTACATGCACGGCTCATAGCTGGAACTCAATAAATATTTATTGAATTCATGGGAAATAACTACTTAGCAAATCCTAGACTTAATTTCATCAGAATAAAATGCCAAGAATGATGGTAAAAGAGTATCTATTGTTTGTCAGTTGAGTTTCAAAATTTTGCTCCATTCCCTTGTGCATTAAGCTCCGTGCATATAACACAGTGGACCAGCAAAATCTACCTTACAGTGCTCGGCTTCATTTTTCCCAAAATAAGATGAAAATATTCTGGCAAATAAAGCATTAGCAAAGTAGCTGTCTCATTTGCCAACTTATCCCTGGCAAGAAACTGATGAGTCAAAACTGATCCCTTATTTCCAGAAGAAAAATATTATGATGTATCTTGTATCTGAAATACCAAAAAGTACCATATCAAAGAAGGGATAATTGCCTTTTATTTGTCCCAAGTCATAGAGAAGGTTCTATACCACACATCCATGATCCATAAACAATTTTTGTTAATTGTCTGGATTCTCATGTTACAAAGCTCCATTCTTTTAACTAATTAGTTAAATCAGATGCATGTACTTATTATACTCTTTGTTTAAAATGTCTCTTGTTTGATATCAAATGCCTTCTATTAATGCCCTTACATCTGGGACTTCCGGCAGTAGTGGAAATACAGGTATATTTACCTTTGAGTATGGTACAAAACCCCCACAAATTGGTAAGATCGAAAGAGGATAGTTCATGCAGCATAAACTAAATGTAACCTGCTTTAAAGTTTAATCTATTGGGAAAACATCTTTGAGAACTGAGACAGTGCAAGAGTCAATATTAATTCCACACAGCGAGGGGCCCGCAACACGAGCCATGTGCTGGACACGGCACTCATCAGGCATGTTTTCCTGTTGCTGTGCTGAGTTTATGGCAAGGGTCAGGACCTTTTCTTTCTTTCTTTCTGTTTTTTTTTTTTTTTTTTTAATCTTCTTCTTCTTGGCATAAAGCCACTAGTTATCTGAAGGAGAAAGTCTCCAAACACTGAAAAGCTGTTTATCCTTGCTAGAAAGCACGGCTTGCTACTGCTGATGATTTTTTAAACAACAAAAACAAATCAAACAAACACAAGAAACTGAGTGAGGTTCAACAGCTTCTGCGAATGTTATGGACCTTGACAACCATGGGTTTTAAGCGCTCACAGATTTAGATGAGAAACTAAGTCTAGTGTTTTCAAAGCTAATTACTTTTCTAAGAAACTGTATTATTGATTAGTTATTACAAAGATGACATCTTCTCTCCTTCTGATTCTGTTTATTAATAGAATCAGAGTTCACCACAAAAGCACAAGTCATATCTGCAATGGCACATGGGGGTGTTAAGGGGGGCAAAATCTCTCTGATTTCCAACGGGCTCGATCCTGCTCCTTTTCACTTTGTGGCAATGGTAGGAAAACCATTAAGCAGCAAGGCAAAAATCACAATACTGCATGCTATTTGCAAATGAGTCACATTTTTATTGTTCTATTGGTGTGACCTTAGAAACTTGGCCTTGAAGAATTAAAAAAAAAAAAAAAAGGTAATGGCACAATAAACGCAATAAGATTTCTAAAAACAGTTTATTGGAAATGTGCTGTGAAACTTGAATTCTTCTAATCAAACGATGCCACCCCTTAGAGAAATTTGCCTGTGCATTATTAAAGTGATATACTGCAGTACTAGTTAGAGCTCCATAACCTTTAAATTGCCTGATTGTAATTAAGGCCACTAGTTTTATTTAGGAAGGTTCAAGGAGGCTCAATTTAAGTTGGCTTAACTAGTGTGAATTTAATGTCATGCTGCCAGAAGGCAGAGGAGCATTCGGTGGCACATGCAGCTGTGGGGTCATGTATTCTAAATTAAACCCAGATTTTAAAGAAACTACAGATATCAGTAAATAGCTGGATGTGTGTAAACAGACGCCCACATGTCTGCATGTGTACATCATTCATTCTTTCATTCAGTCATTCAGTATGCTGGCAGTTTTCCAATTTAGGAATCTAAATACAGTGGATCCTGGAACAACATCGTTAGAACTGCGTGGGTCCACTTATCTGCAGATTTTCTTCAACCAAATGTGGACTGAAAATATAGTACTCACGGGATGTGAAACCTGCATATAGGGGTTCCACATATACTGCAGGACTTGTCCATGCAGGGATGTGGGTATACATGCGGGTCCTAGAATCAAGCCCCTGCGTATCCCAACAGACAGCTATATAGTTGATCATTTATAGAATGAGGAGAAGGGGTTTGCAGATTTTTTTAAGAGCATGATGACCCCTTTCGCAGAAAGGCATGGCTTAAAGAAATGTCCAATCAGCCTTAATGATTTAAAATGAAACATGCATGTAACAAAGTTGTAAAGGCAGGAATCTTATTATACAGAAATTCTAGGAAGGAAAATTTATAGTCAGGAATATGAGAAGAAAATAAAAGGTATTCTTTGGACAGGCCACCGAATGGATGCTGAGAACAATATATAAACTTCACTGAAAGGGCAGCAAATCAAGGACTGAAACAAAAGATGAAAGAAAATGTAGGTACTCAAAGCACAGACTAGCAAAGGGAAGCAGCAGAGAGAAAACACTTACAGATTTGACCCATGTTCAAAATTTTACTGGATGTGAACTCAACAACATTCATCTCTGGATAGAATGCTGGCAATTTTCTGTAGCTCCAACAGCAATAATGATAAATGAATTTCTTTACAGCCAAGTGGCTCAAGCAGCCAACTACGTTACCACTATATAATTAATAACAATAAGCAATTAAAGAGAACAGCAGGTTACAACTATAAGGTGTCAAAATATATTAGCAAAGGAAAATACAGCAACAACACACTTAAAAGAAAAATAAATGTATGGCACATGAATCCATGTACAGTGTCTTCTTCCAGACCATATTTTGGATAAAGCTTTTATGTTTGAAGAAAAATAGACGATGGCCTAAAACTACTATAAAGCAATTAATATCCCTCCAAAAACAAATAACACTCTCAATGCTTAGAGAAATCTGAAATGTGATACGGGACACACGACTGGGAAGGCACACAAGAATTGGCTGGCTACTATTTGGCTTTTTTTTTTTTTTAAATTAAAAGACAATTTTTTAAATTAAAAGATACTCTAATAAATACCTCACAAAACTGTATTTTTTGGCTTAAGTCTTTTCAAAGATCCCAGAACATTTTTTTTTTTTCCATGTAAAACTGAGGAGAAAAAAGCAACGAGGAGAGTGGAGGAAAAAAGAAAGGGAGAGTCAACATGATACATTTGGCTAAACACTGGAGCACTGGATGAAATTTAGAAGGAACTTGGAGATGCTCTAACTATGGAATTTTTTAAAAGATGAGAAAAATAAGGCTATATACAATTTTTTTTTTTTTTTAGAGTAAAGGGGTCTTGCTCTGTTGCCCAGGCTAGAGTACAGTATATGTGCTCATAGCTCCCTGCAGCCTCAAGCTCCTCGGCTCAGGCAATCCTTCTTGAGTAGCCAGGACTACAGGTGTGTGCTGCCATGCATGGCCTGAGACTATAGATATTAACCAACACACCCATGACAGAAAAGCCTTATAGTCATGGCCAGCACCAGAATTCAGGCTTCCTAAATCCAAGATTATACTGTCCCACCAACCTTCTCTTAAAAAAGAAGTTATTTCCTCCCTTAGTACATTTAAGTTGTCAAGGAAACAAAACAGCAGTTACTGTTTTCTAGATCTTTTATTGATGCGCAAGGAGCTATTTCTATTTCCATGCCAACCTGGCGATGCCTTTGCTCCCTGACAAATCAAGGCATGAATTTATTCTAATCCACCTCATCCCCCTATGTCTTAAGCAGCTACCGTTAAAGTCTCTCTCACCCCTTGAACGCTTTTCTTCTCCTTTTAGGGAAGGGAAGCCTAAGTTAATGTGATGCACCTGTTGGAAGGTTGGAAAATATGGTTATAGGAAGTTAAATTTCCCATATCTAGAGACAAAGATAGAGCTGTCTCTAGATATGGGGAATTTAACTTCCTAGATGGTGTTCCTAGAGGGCACATGTAAAGCACTTGGGTCTGAGCTGTCAATCTGAAGGAAATCTTCCCAATTCTCAGTAAAGCATTGGGTCTGAGCTGTCAATCTGAAGGATATCTTCCTGATTATACAACCTGTGATGGAGTGGCTGAACACTGATACTCTCAATGACAATAACCCAATGATTTGCTTAAACCGTTACCTGAAACCCTGAGGAGGCTGGGCTTGAGTGCTCCTTTATGGAGTTATAATTACTCAGAAACAAACACTGATTTCTTAACTCTATTCTGCCTATAGCTAACAGTACTTCTTCAAGTACTTGGATCATTCCCTGATACGGTGCTAAATTGAGTGTTTGAGAAGAAACTGAGATTGCATGCATAACCCAAACTGTGTGGCTTACTAGAAATGTCACCCCATACTTATTATGGAAAATGGGTCAGCTCGGTATATTCCTAACCTACTTTTCTCTCTTGGGCACCATTCTGGATACACTAGCACATCTAGACACTATATGCTGAAGCCAAGATGTTACTGGCATATCAATGAATCATACTCATTTCTAGTTCCTTCTGCTGTTTTCTGTCAATCAAGAGCTATATAAGTGAGAGAGCTGTTATCCTCTGTGATGGGAAGAGAGAAGGAGTAAGGGAGGGAAGAAGAAAGAAGGGCGAGAGGAAGGAAGTGAGGGAGGGAAGGAGGAACTAAGGAAGGGAGGGAGGAAGGGAAGAAGGAAAGACAAAAGACTTGTGGTAAGAAAGATTTCGTTCTCATTTCTACTTAGTTATGAAGTGTGATGAAGAAGTAGATGTCTTTGGGTATTTCTGTTATGCCAAAAACCAAAGCTAAAGATTATGAAAAAGGGCCTAACAAAAACCATGGATTAGTTAGTAAGTCTATCTGTTAAATGAAGAATGAGACATAATAATTATGGAGCGCCCTTTCTCAGATGATAATTCCTTCTATTGCCTGATGTAAAGCTATTAAATATTTCTAAGTCTATAATGCCAAATTATAAAGATGTTTGGGGCACAATAAATTTTTCATCCCCTATCTTTATGACCATTTTTCTAAAACCTGAACCAGCTCATTCAAGATCCACTTAAAAAATTTAAAAATTGCATATGGTGCCAACATCAAGGCTGATAATGGCTCTCCTAACACAAAAGGAAATCTACTGACATAATCTCACTAAAATACCTGTCAATGGCCTTAAACATTTTATATATTTAAAGGCTCTGTTTTGCCTTGCATGATATGTGATACAATAAGCACAGAATTTCAATGCTGCCTTAAACAATCTAAGTAGAAGTCTGATGCCAAGGACTGTGAAGTTTATTTCCTTTCTGAAAGCAAGTCATATTTAGCTCACTTATTGGTTTCATTCTTGGTAAAGAAATCATAAAAGTCCAGGACAGAAGGTGGCCTACAGGGATGGCCTGCCTCTTGCCCTTTCTTTGCTTCTGAAAAGCAATAGCAATGTTTGGTTTCTTAAAGACAAAGATTAGCATGAGGATTTTTAAATTTGACAATCTGGAGAAAAGCAAATACTTTTACATAATTTTGTGGAATTGTAATTGTTGTGTAAAATAGGAGATGCAGGGCCTGATCTGAACCAGTAACAAAAGTTCTCATCTCAGCATACAGGAGAAAAGACAGTTCAGAAATTAAAACAAGAGTGGGTAAATAGAGATTAGCATTATTTGAATGTGCAGAAAAGAATAAAGTGAATACATAATTTTAGCATATTTTCAGCCAATTGCAATAATTCAGCATGCATAGATACTTATATTTAGAGAAAAAAGCCCAGGCAAAATAAATTTTTTTTCTCTGGGATGGGAAGAGAAGTTTTCTTAATTAAATATTGCCCTGGGCTATTTTAAAGAATGAAAAATAAAATAATTCTCAAAGAATTAGACACAACTATTGCTCTCAATAGGGCAGCATGGGATGGATGAAGAGACAGACTGGCATCCTGGCTCATGTAGTTCAGTCCGAATCTTCTTCCTCTACCAGATACTCACAATTCAGCTATACACTTCTCCAAAGGGAACATCAGGAGGAAGGGGAAGAAAGCAACCAGTGACATACGGGACCTAGAATCTCGGCATCTCTCTTTTGAAATAAATATTAGAAATTCTATCTTAAATTGATAACAGCAGGGAAATTCCAAATCAGAGTAATCACTATGGCCTTAATTCACCCGAGTAGTTCTAAATATGATCTCATCTTCTGCAAAATATCAGACTTTGTGTTCAGGCCAACTTGACTTTTAAGCACAAGATGTTGAAGGAAGTGTCTACACAAGTCAAACTCATGCCCCTCTTTTTGTCGAAGGCCCCATAAAAAGGAGACTCTTATTGTTGCTAAGATTATGACAATGCTACATTCTCCTCCCCTTTTCTCTAATTGAGGATGATTAAAAATATAATAACTACTGTATTTATATAGCCCTTTACAATTTTCAAAATGTGTGGGTGTGGGTTTATATACATCCATTCTCAATTAATCTGCTCAATAACACAATTTGCTCTAGGTAACTCAAGTCCTAGGAAGAGCTTTACCGATTTGCTTGAAGTGATATGGGTATTTACTGAGAGTCTGGCTCAAATATGGATTTAGCTTCCAGATTAGAGAAAAGAACAACTAAATTTCAATATCAGAGCAAGTTTTTAGTTAAATTGTGTTTGACGCTTACTTTACTGGGTCCCTGTGCCCAGGAAGATAGGAGATCATCCATCTACTTGTGCTGATAATGTATGTTTAGTTAAGGCAGTGAACAGCGATAAAGAGAAAATTAGAAAAATATACTTTCAGCGTGGGCCTTTTTGGTTATTTTGATGGTTTATTTTAGGGCCCTTTTAAGGTTTCATTAAGGCCAAAAATGTGGTATTCGTTTTTTTCGTTGTTGTTATTGTTTTCAAATTTATCAAGATTTCGTTCAAAACTTGGCATTAAAAAAATCTGACTAATTGATGAAGAAATAACATATTTCAATCTTGCTCTTATGGGTAAGAAAACTGATATGATTCATTTTATTAACAAACTGTTTTAAAATCCAAAAAGTCATTATTTTCAAACTGTGTGAAACACGGCAGAATCATTTGTTTCCCACCAAATGGTACCCGCTCCAAGGCTGTTTTTCTCTTCCTCATGCGGAGAGTTTCACATACACTGTTACATATCACTTACTGAGTTGATTTGGAAAATACCAGGAAAACCATATACTGTACAGCTCAAAGGACTGGAGTTAACAAAAACAAACAAACCCTCCCGGCCCCCAGAAATGTAAATAAAAAGTTAGATTTCCCTGTACTACATTTGATTGCATTAATTGATGTTTTAAAAAAATCCGCTGAAAATAAAGCCCAGCAGTAGCATTTTTCTTTCCTAAATCACAATAGCAGCACATTACAAACATTACCAAAAGGTCCCCTGGTGCGACTGTAAAGTTCCACTCTGGCAGTAAAATGCAACTACTGTGTGTTCTCCATTTTCATCTCCACCCTCCCCAATATATAAGAAAGCAGGTCACAAATGCAATTAAGCCTGCTTGTGTGTTGCTTAAATATTAATTTCTGATGAATGCTCAGATATTGAATAGTCACCCACTACATCTTTTAATAAATATGTGTGTGTGTGTGTGTATATATATATATATATCCTCTTATTTTAACATAGGGTTTGAGCTTGGCTAGCAAGCAGATTATTACTACTGAGTCCAGTTTTATAATCGGTCATCCTTTCTACTGTCACAAAAGTTGCTTCCACAGTGGGAGGGAAATTCTTGGTATACAAGGCATGTACTTGGTAGGCCTGGTATGTTAGCAAACACAGACTTCTACTATAGAGGTAAAGTAACTTACACTATAGGGGACAGAAGAGACGGTATTTACAGAAATCAGCACAAGCATCATCCCCAAAGCCTTTCTTCCCGTGCAACATGGTGAAGTGGTTCAAAGAACAAAGGCTTTGGGATCACTTAGTGGATCCCAAAATGCCCAGCCCTGCCAATAACAAGCTGAGTCATTTCACACAGGTTACTTATCCTTGCCTTAGTCAAATCATCTATTCAATGGGAATATCAAGTCCCTATGTCATGGGACTGTAGAAGTGAGACTCAATCAAAAAGTCAGGAAACAACAGGTGCTGGAGAGGATGTGGAGAAATAGGGACACTTTTACACTGTTGGTGGGACTGTAAACTAGTTCAACCATTATGGAAAACAGTATGGCGATTCCTCAAGGATCTAGAACTAGATGTACCATATGACCCAGCCATCCCATTACTGGGTATATACCCAAAGGATTATAAATTATGCTGCTATAAAGACACATGCACACGTATGTTTATTGCAGCACTATTCACAATAGCAAAGACTTGGAATCAACCCAAATGTCCATCAGTGACAGATTGGATTAAGAAAATGTGGCACATATACACCATGGAATACTATGCAGCCATAAAAAAGGATGAGTTTGTGTCCTTTGTAGGGACATGGATGCAGCTGGAAACCATCATTCTTAGCAAACTATCACAAGAACAGAAAACCAAACACCGCATGTTCTCACTGATATGTGGGAACTGAACAATGAGATCACTTGGACTCGGGAAGGGGAACATCACACACCGGGGCCTATCATGGGGAGGGGGGAGGGGGAAGGGATTGCACTGGGAGTTATACCTGATGTAAATGACGAGTTGATGGGTGCAGCACACCAACATGGCACAAGTATACATATGTAACAAACCTGCACGTTATGCACATGTACCCTACAACTTAAAGTATAATAATAATAAATTAATTAAAAAAACAAACAAACAAAATAATATATGTCAAGTATCTAGCATAATACTTGGCCTATGATAACTACTCAGTAAATGTGAGTTATTCTTGTTATTAAGAATGAAACAAATGTTTGTTCCATTTGTTGAAATATCTTTTAACACTCAGGATTTTTACTTTCTTATTATCTAGGATACAGATCTTACTCTTTTTTTCCCAACACTTCAGCCAATTATTTGAAAAGATTAAACAGTTTTTGTGCATAATTTTTAGACCTATACTGGAAGACTTTCTCTGAATATCTAGTCATTTATATAATCAGAAATGGAAGTTATCATATTCATCCTTGTAAATATTTTGTAAATATTACAAAATGTAAAAATTTACATTTTGTAAATATTTTGAGTTTTAAAATAATATTTAGAATACTCCAAGTGTCTTCAAGCCGGAAGGTAGCTATGTGTACCACTATACTGTGAATACACAACTCAAGTGTACACAGAGGCTTTCAAAGAAGTATGCAGACTGGGGTAATAATTCAGAGGGAACTGATTTTCAATGTTAAACTATACATGTACTCTTTCCTAAAACTGATCTGCCTGAAAGCAGCCTGTGGTCTGCTGGTTCCCCTTTCTCGCCTCTCCTTGTAATTAATCTTGTCCTATTGTACAAAATGTGGGAGTACTTCCTGCCCTTTCTCAATCTTACTCTTGTTTTGTCCTGGGCTGCAAAAATCTTCTGGGGGACAATTGGCTAATTCAAAAACTGGATACCTGCTGTGGAAGAGATCTGCAAGGGCAAAAGCAAAACGAGCCAGGGTACAACATACTAAAGAGGGCAGCGCCTTTTTCATCCAGGTGGGGGACTCGTGCCTTCTCCATCTCCCTTAGAGTTAGACTTTAGAAATGGGATTATTGTCACAGGAATGCATATTAACACTTTCATTTTCAAGTCAAAGTCAGACTTTTTCCGACATTAAGTGTAAGTTTGTTTTGGCTCATGACTTTGACACTGAAGACTGGCTTTGTCCTTTAAATTACACGGCAAGTATCTCATCCAATTCAATGAGATAAATGTTAATGATAAAAATATACTTAAAGGATATGCAATATACAGTGCACTGAAAATTGCATCTTTTCAATTACTTAATTTATGATTAAAAAATTTTATAGGTGCCATATTAAAAGCATGTGAGGAGATATAAAATTTAAAAGTTGTTTTTGGGGTTACTCAAACAACTATGAAAATGTTAACACATACAGTATGAATTTTTCTTTTTTTTCCATGTTTTTGTCTTATCTTTTTACTGCTTTTACAATTACATTTTAGTGTTTTATCATTCTGGCAATTTTAGTAATAACAGATATTAGAATTCATAGTTCTTATTCCATTTTAAAACCTGTTTCACCTAGCTGCAAACTATGAAAAAAATAAGCAGGGTGACTTTCCAGTTACCAAATATAATAGAGCTATGGTTAGAAATTTGATTTTTTTTTTTTTGAGACAGAGTCTCACTCTGTTGCCCAGGCTAGAGTGCGGTGGCGCGATCTTGGCTCATTACAAGCTCTGCCTCCTGGCTTCAAGTGATTCTTGTGCCTCAGCCTCCTGAGCAGCTGGGACTACAGGCGCATGCCACCATGCCCAGCTAATTTTTGTATTTTTAGTAGAGGCAGGGTTTTGCCATGTTGGCCAGGATGGTCTCAAACTTCTGACCTCAAGTGATCCACCTGTCTCAGCCTCCCAAAGTGCTGGGATTATACTATCCCAGTGGATTACTGGGATTACACTGTCCCAGTGCTGGGAGCCACTATGCCCGGCTAGATTTTTAAAAATAATTTATTTAATTTTAATTTAATTTTTAAATTTTAGATTCAGAGGGTACATGTGCAGGTTTGTTACACGGATATATTGCATAATAGTGAGATCTGGACTATCAGTGTACCCATGACCCAAATAATGAACACTGTACTCAACAGGTAATTTTTTAAATTCTCACCCCCCAATCCTCCCCCACTTTGGAGTTCCCAGTTTCTATTATTTCCATGTTTACGTCTATATGTATCCATTGTTTAGTTCCCACTTATAAGTGAGAACATGTGGTAATTTGATTTTCTGAGTTAGTTCACTTAGGATAACGCTCTCCAGCTCTACTCATGTTGCTGCAAAGGACATGACTTCATTCTTTCTTATGGCTGCATAGTATTCCATGGTATATATGTACTGCATTTTCTTTATGCAATCATCTGCTGATAGGCATTTAGATTGATTCCATGACTTTGCTACTGTGACTAGTGCTGCAATAACACAGGTGTGCAGGTGCCTTTTTATATGATTTCTTTTCCTTTGGGTAGAAGCCCAGTAATGGGATTCTGGGTGGAATGGTGGTTCTATTTTTAATTCTTTGAGACATCTCCCAACTGTTTTTCATAGAGGTTGTACTAATTTACATTCCGACCAACAGTGTATAAGTGTTCCCTTTTCTCTGCATTCTTGACAGCATCTGTTGCTTTTTGACTTTTTAATAATAGCCATTCTGACTGGTGTAAGATGATACGTCATTGTGGTTTTAGCTTGCATTTCTCTGATGATTAGTGATGTTGAGCATCTTTGCATGTTTCCTGGCCACTTGTATGTCTTCTTTTGAGGAATGTCTGCTCATGTCCTTTGCCCACTTTTTAATGGAATTGTTTGTTTTTTTTTTCTTGTTGTGCTGTTTGAGATCATTGTAGAATCTGGATATCAGTCCTTTGTTGGCGGCACAATCTGCAAACATTTTCTCCCATTCTGAAGATTGTCTGTTTATCCTGTTGATTATTTCTTCTGCTGTGCAGAAGCTGTTTTGTATTTAATTTGAACATACCGAGGGTTTTTAATCTTTATAATTCCTATATTGATTTTATTCTTCTATATTCTTCCTCTTCTCCTCCATATAGGAAAAAGAGAGAAGGAAGAAAAGGGAGAAGAAGCCATAGGTTGTGGGGCAGAAAGGGACCCTGGTTTCAGGAGTGTGTTTAGATAGGAGAGAGAGAGGAGACAGCAGAGTTTTATCAAAGTGGGTTTCCCATCTACAGTCAGTTCTGTCAGCTGCCCCAAAGCAACAGTGGGTCTTGCAGGATCTGGGAGGTAAAACTGAGGCAATGGCTATGAGGGCCGAAACACCGAGTCTGCTCAGCAGAATGCTATCAGCGGGACTGAGGAGGTCAGAAGAGGTGGGCCTGCACTTTGGGTCCTGCTTGCCCCCTTGCATCCTGCCTGCTCCAAAATCCCAAAAGTTTGGGGTTTTGTTTTATATAGTTTTTGTTGTTGTTGACTGAATGAATGGAAGGAAGGAGACAAAAACAAAACAAAACAAAACAAAACAAAACAAAAAAACAAAGAGAGAGAACGAGAGACAGAGGGAGGGAAGAGACAGCTTTGGGGAAGTCGCAGGGTTGTAAGGGATGTCAAGTCCACCCATGAACTGGGTAGGAGTACATGGCTGGTTCTTCTTTGTATCTTCAACTAATTCAACATGTCGTCAAAGAGATCTTTTCAAATTCACACCATTCCTTTACTAGTGACAGGCTTCTTGCCCAGATATCTTACTTTTGACTAGCCCAAAAGTTAAAAAAAAAAAAAAAAAGTGTGTTTCAAATAAAGAAGCACTGTCTCCTGTATTTATTTCTATCTAAAAAATAACATTTTCCCTTTTTCTTTCTTTTTTTTTTTGTTTGAGAGAGAGTCCTGCTCTGTCACCCAGGCTGGAGTGCAGGGTGCAATCTTGGCTCACTACAGCCTTCTCCACTTCCCAGGTTCAAGTGATTCTCCTGCCTCAGCCTCCAGAGTAGCTGGGACTACAGACATCCGCTACCATGCCTGGCTAATTTTTGTATTTTTAGTAGAGATGGGGTTTCACCATGTTGCCCAGGCTGGTCTTGAACTCCTGGCCTTAAGTGTTCCACCCTCCTCAGCCTCCCAAAGTGCTGGGATTACATGCGTGAGCCACCACACCTGGCTTATTTTCCCTTTTTTTAGCAGGGCCTCCTTACTGCATGCTAGTGTTCTGGTCAACTCTATTTGTTCTCGATAAGCAGAAAAACGGTGCCCAGGTTCCTCCCTGTGGTAGACTACATTTGGCTGCTACCATTTTCTAGGTGCTGACCTCTACAAGGAAGACCTGTTGGCCTTCCCTGCAAAGTTTTCTTTATTTTACATTTTAAGAATGAGATTAAAAGAATGGTCTGAATAAGTATTTCAATGCTACTGCATTCCGCTTGTCCCACACTGTCCTTACTAATCTATGGGCAATCGCAAGTTTTGTAGAGTGCTACCTCATTGTAACCTCTAGAAACCAGAAGACATTAGAAGGCACTGTGTTTAACACAATTTCTGAGGACTCATGTGATTTTAAAGGCTCAATTAACTTAAGAGTTACTAGGGAAAAATACATTTTAAAAATTCAGTATGAAATATCTGCGTTGGGTGTTTGCATCACACTGGTCTCTCAAGACCCGTCTCCTCTTTGCCTACTGCTATATAATATCTGACCAGCTGTTCTCAAGTAAAGCTGAATACCCCGGTCAGCCAGTGAACACTGCACAGATAAGGAAGAGGTGCACAGTGCCCTGTGTGCCAGGGTGATGCTTTCTTTCTTTTTAAGGGGCTAAACTGGCCATTCATTAGCCTTTACAACTCTCACTTTCCAAGGCACAGGCTTGAGTCTTCTCATTAGCACTGAATTCCCTGCCTCTAAGAAGAGCACAGATGTCAGGCAAGCCTGACCCAGTATCTGGCTGATCAGATGCTGTTTACTTTCATAAGCCCGAGGTTTTAGTGCATCTTGAGACGAGGCAGTGGGATTCTTCCCTGGCCCTCCTCGGCGTGGCGGAGTAATGGAATGCACAACAAGCTCACAAATGGCCCGCGCCCACAGCCGCAGATCTCTCTGAGGAGAGGGCTGTGTTTTCCACGGGCAGCTTCCCTAAAGGACAAAGGGTCCAGACTGCTTCTCTGGAAACCGAATCGGCAGGAGGCTCCAGTCCCCTGAAACAACCAGGCATGCTTTGGCACATTCAGCCTGGGGCTAATGGCCTACTCTCCTGTCCTCTTCAGAAAATGTTCTTTGTATGGAGTCAAATAAATAAATAAATAAGTGCATGCATACGTATCTGCATACATACATACAAATATGAAATGAATCTCTTTAATAATCTCAAGATATCATCTCAGCTCATGTATGAAGCAGTCGCTAGGGGCCCGTGACAAAGGGGCCTTTGGGTTTTCTCTTTACCTTTGATCTGCATTATGAAATGTTAATGTTCATCCCATCAGGGTCCCTTCCAGAAACACACCCTTTCTAGAAAGGCATACCCCTGCCCACTCCAACTTCCACTCAAATTCGCCATGTATGTTCAAGTGCTGACTCTGAGCTCATGCCCAGAAGCACTGACATTTTTAAACAGGGCTAGCTAAACTGCTAAACAAAATTTACTGATGATAAAGAGCACAGCTGAGATTAAACTGTGGCAACTTAATAATAAACACACTCGCGTCCAGTGCGTCTTGCCACTCTGCATACACTTAATGTATGAACCTTGACTCCTAGCATTTTGTCTGTAGTAGGGAATGTGGGGTGGGTCGGGGGAAAGTCCATAGAATCTATAATTTTGTGTTGATTAGGTAGGAAACAACCACAAGCACATATTTTGATATCTCTATTAACAGCCTGTTCATGTCTAACTGCAAAACTTGGTTGCACTTCTTTCACCATCTTTGCCCAAGACAGACCAGTAAACACAATTCCTCTCTCTATAATTAGCCTTTTCTCTGAGGGCCCTGAAGTAAGTCTGCATGCCGTAGATTTAATATCCAGTGCTATATCCATATGTGCTGCCCTTGCCTGGTCCCAGAGCATATAAACTCCCCTATTAGCAGCCTTGACTGCTTAATTATGCAGATTTTTTTTGTACCCGCCTGCCTGTAAAATTACTGTGTCTAACCTTTTTTTTTTTTCCTCTTTGCACCATGCTGGCCATTCTAATGAAATCGGCATAGGGGAAAGGGCCTGATTTGCAGTTACGGAGGCTGGATCGCACTGGCAATCTGTCCTTAGTGGGAGTTACAAAAGAAGTCAAATGCCTTCATCTGGCTCTACCCTATCATCCCCAAGGTGATTGAGTTCACTTCCCGATGCTTCCCAAGTTTTCCTCAGGCTGTCCAATCAGCAGGTCCACCAGGGAGCCCAGCCTAGCTTGCAACAGTCTCTGTATCTAGTTACAGCCCCACCAGGGACAGTCAACCATCCACCCCCAAGCCTTCAGATGAAAACCTTTTCTAACAAGGCCGCCCAGCGCCAATGAAATAACACACATCTGCATATCCACTGGGTCCCATGTTTCTTGTGCTCATGGATTATGTATCTTGCAGCCTCTAATAAAGAAATGCAGTTCTTTGTTTAATGTTTATCTTGTGCTTGTTAAGCAAATGCTAATGTTGTATCAGAATGCTTTAGTGCTATTTGGGTTTTTGGTGATTTACTACAAGACAATCTGCTGTGAAGTAAATTTAGAGAGGGAGAAAAGGGAAAAAATCATTCTGGTTGAAAGGTAGAAAAAGAAAAAGGTTTGACAGAAAAATCAAGGAAAAGGGAATGAGATAGCGTGGAGAGAACGAGGAAGTGGGAGTGTGCTCGAGACAGCAAATGCCTGAGACAGACAGGCAGGCAGACAGAAGGACACACACACACACACACACACACACACACACACACACACACGAGGGGTTGGGGGTGGGAGAGAGAGCAGGGCCTTACAGAAATCTTCTAGCCCCAGGCTGACATACTCACTCTATCACTGGACAGTTTTGAGACTGGAAACTAGAGAATAAACCCAGTACAATTTCCTAAAAAGATGAGATGATAACTTCCCCTTCAGTGATAAGGTAAACAGTGTCCTGAAGGGTAAACAAAAAATAAAAAAGCCTTTTTTTGTTGTTGTCTGCCTTTGTGCCCTCATGGTTAGCACTGTGCACTGTTATTCACAGACCACAGGGAAGCCCTAAATTTAATTGCTCATGCCTAGCTCTGCTAGAAATAGGCAAAAATAATCAGAATCTCCCTCCTCCCAATTTCAGGGAGGGGTGGGGGCTGGGGAAAAGAAAAGAGGGTGGCAGCTTGAAAGCTGATGAATGAATGCCCTTTATTTATCCTTTGGCAAGATGGGATATAGATATCCACAGTGCAAACCTTTCCCGCCTGCTTTCCAATGCTGCAATACTGGTGGGAAAGAGGATGTAATTTTTACACTGAGAGATTACACATTTCCCCCTATTCCATATTTTTGATAGGAGAGGTCAAAATGCAATTCTTTAGAAGTCAAATTGGGGAAAACTGAGGTCTATATTTTTTAAAAGTTACAGCTGTTATAATTCGTTGACAAATTGCGAGGTTCATGAGGTCTTAGATTTCTGGTTAGAATACACAAAGATTAACTGATAAGAGATGATGGAGAGAACAGCATAGTGGGTAGGATAAATAAGTATTTCACTCTGGAAGTACACTTGTCACAAATCATAGTCCTTTTCTTTTCCTCCACTCTGCACTCCATGAAATAAATCAATAAATTTCCAGAAGGATGAAAAAACTCGAAGTGGGTAAATGAAAAGCAAACACCTACCACACAAATACACACTCTGTCAAGTGAAAATTACATCCACATAGGAGAATGCCATGTTAGCTTTCTTCTTGGGTAAACATCTCTATCCTTAACACACTATAGAAGCTAAGGATAAATTTAGCCTTTGTGATTAATACTATTAATTACAAGGACTCTGGTTCTTCAGAAATGCCTCAAAGATGTCACAAAAGTTTCCATTAAAAGTGTCAGCTCCTGCTTCAGAAAATGTATGTGCGACATAGTTTATTGTTCTTTGCTAATATTCCTTTTGTAAATTCTCGTTTTATTTTTTCCTATGAATATTGTTTTCCTTTATAAATTTGCTGTTTCCTAATGGTGTCCTATCAACACACAAAAGCCAAACTCAGAGCCCCTTTCTATGCCAATGGAAGAGAGTAGAAAAGACAGCGAAGGCATCCATTTGCTACTTGAATAACTGGAAATTTATAGTGTGGGATTCTCAAAAGTACTGTCTCTTAAGTCACCTAGGGCTCTCTGCAGAGAATGAAGCTTAATTACTACTGTGGACATAATTTGGGGATCTGACACTTATTCTTTGAGGGCTGACCAGAAGTCATCAACTTCTTTCCATGATTTCATTTCACTAAATAATATGATCATGGCAGACTTCATTTAGGCTCAAAGCAAATCCTACTGCTGAAAGGTCTTTTTTCCCATTGTCTTAGCCACTTAGTCCCCATTGGGGGCTATTATTAGAATTGGAATTTAATGTATCTCTTTTCCCCTTTAAATTTAACAGAATAAAAAAAAAAACAGAAAAAGGAAATCAATGACACATTTCTTTAGCTGGTTCTTACAGCTATGGCAGGGCAGGAATCATGGGCTTTGCCGTTCATAAAGTATTATATAGTAACGACTCTCTAAATAATAAATAAAAGTAACAGAGGCATGCTTAGATTTGTCTTCTCAGTAACTTATAATGCTTCCCATTCTCATATCATTAATTCACATTACATTCCTGTGAAGTAGTTGTGTTCTGTGTATTATAATGCATTATAATCTCCATTACATACTTAAGAAAACAGAGTTACTAAAGTACTAAAAAAAGTCATTCAATGATGAATGTTCAAGCCCCAATCTCCTGCCTTTCCCAGGCGAGTGGGTTTTGGGGGAGTTGAGGCTGCTCAAGGCTGGTTGTCTATTCAGCCGTAGCTTGCTTTGAGGCGGGGCCTGACTCCAGTGGGTTTACAAAGAGCTTGACCTCAATTTCTTTGCCAGGAAAACCTCAGTAATGCTCTAACCATCCTGGCCTAGACACCCTAATATTCAAAGCAGTATACTAATGGAGATAAGCACTTAGGGTTAAGGTAGTAAAAAGACCAAATATTTGAATAAAATGACATTTCTATTCCGGAACTTTCAGTGACCAGGGTGGCTCAAGAACAATGGGTGATTGAAGTGATCTGTCGTGATGGTGTTCTCCCGTGGCACCGGAGCACTACAGAATTCAGCAGCTAAGAATTTTAGGCACTCCATGAAGAAGAAAATGCTCTTATCAGTGGCCTTACCTAGAAGCTGTGCTAAATGATCAGAAGCAATGTGAACTGCCATTGGAATAGAATCCAGGGTGAGAAAAAGACAAGGAGTTGATGGGAGAAGGTGGGTTAGAACGAGAAAGTGGGTTCTTTGGAAGTTGGTGGTTAGATTTAGATAATGGGTTGCACTGGGGTTGAGTGAGACTCCAACTGAGGGTCATTCTGGGAATCAGTTTATTTAAAAACAAACACACAAACTACAAAAACTAACACAAGGTAACCCCTCAAACATGGTTTAAAATTATACTTAGAGTACATTAAATCTCCACATTTCTCTAGGATCACCTTACACACTAATTTTCTAAACCTGGTGGAATGGGAGTGCCACTGGATTGGCAGAATAAGCTCCTGCTAGAGCAAACCTCTTGCAGATAACTACTATACATTTCGGACAAAATAAAAACAGTGATCAACCTGAAGGCACTAGCATGAGAATAAAGGCAGCCAGTCTGGAGAGTCAACACTTGGATGAAGAAGGGAATAACACAAGATGAATTTCCTCCTTTTTTACAAAACATATTTTATATGCATGTGGATGCCAGTACTCCAATAAGAAGCTTCAGTTATCTCTGACTTGAAGAACTAGAAAACATAATTAGGGGCCAGAATAGCCACTGGAAAGTAAGGGGAAAATCTCTTACTTATATATACACACATACATATGTACACATACACACACACACACACACACAAATCCTTAATTAGGTTGCTTGCAGTCAGTCCTACTCTTGTATGGTTCAGAATTTGGTCAGGGATTTATGAATAGTTTATATGCAGGATGTGTTTCCCCATCTCTACCAAGCTCTTTCCTTTCTAGTGTTTTCCCCTCACTCTCTCTTTCTATATAAACAGAGAGAGTGCTGACATTTGAGCTGCGGTTCAAATGATAGAGTTTGCAGTTTGCATTCAATCGAGTTACCTGTCTGCTAAAACAAAAATATCAGCCCCCTCTAGAGGAATGAATCAGAATCCATCGTATCCACAACATAGCATTCACAATGTCCAAGATACAACTTACAAAGAAAATAGACAATGTGACCTATTTTTAAGAGAAAAGACAATTAACTTAGATGTTAGAACTAGCATCCAAGGATTTTAAAGCAGCTATTGTAACTGCGCTTAATGATATAAAGGAAAATATATTCCTCATGAATGAAAACATACGAAATCACAAAAGAGGAAAAACAGCCTATAAAAAGGTACTAAATGGAAATTCTTATATTGAAAATTATAATTTTTGAAAAAAAAAATCCTTGTATGGGCTTAACACCTTAATGAATACGATAAAGGAAAAAGTCAATGAATGTGAAAATAGACTAACAGAAATAATTTATACTGATGAACAGAAATGAACAGAGCCTCAATAACCAGTAGGATAATATCAACACATGGGTAACTATAGTTTTAATGTGAGAAAGAAAATGGGGACAAAATAACAGTTTAAATAATAATGGCAAAAATGCCCCAAATTTAGTGAAAGATACAACTCTACAGACTCATGAAGCTCACAAAGTCCAAGAAGGAAAAGTATAAGAAAACCACATAAGCATATCCTAGTCAAATAACTCAAAACCAATATAAAGGGAACATTTTAAAAGCAGGAAAAAACAAAACAAAAAACCTCTCCCCAGATAAAAAACAAAAACAAACCCCACTCATAAAAGCATATTACACAGAGCAAAACAATGATTTGAATGATTTCTGTCTTCTCACTAGAGTCAATGGATCTCAGAAGACAGTAGGCTAATGCCTTTAGCGTATTAAAATAGTAAAGAAATCTGTCAACCTATAATTTTATATCCAATAAAGAATATCCTTCAAGAACGAAGGTGAAATTAAAATATTTCCATATAAGAAAAACAAAGAGAATTTATCTTTAGCAGAACTGAACTATAAAGAGTACTTCTTCAGACTAAAGGGGTATTAGACCAGTGAAAGCCTGAGACTTCAGGAAAGAATTAAGAGCAACATAAATAGTAAATATCTAGTGTACATTAAATAATTATTTTTCTTTTTAATTTCTTTAACAAATGTATGATTACTTAAAGCAAAAAATATAGCATTATCTTATGGGGTTTATTACACATGTAAGACATAATACATATGAAATCTATATCACAGATTGACATATGGTTACAAAGTGTCTACATTTAATAAAAATAAAGTGGTAAGATATTAACTCTAAGTAGACTGTGAAAGTTAATTACATACATTAAAATCCCTACAACAACCACTAAAATAATAATGCAAAGGGATAGAGCTGAAATGCCTACAAATAAATGATACTGGAATTCTAAAACCTATTCAGAAAGTCCAAAAGGGGGAAGAAAAGGAAGAAATTACTAAAAAAAAATGAGGCAGGCCGGGCATGGTGGCTCACACCTGTAATCCCAGCACTTTGGGAGGCCAAGGCGGGCAGATCACGAGGTCAGGAGATTGAGACCATCCTGGTTAACACAGTGAAACCCCGTCTCTCCTAAAAATACAAAAAAATTAGCCGGGCGTGGTGGTGGGCACCTGTAGTCCCAGCTACTCGGGAGGCTGAGGAAGGAGAATGGCATGAACCTGGGAGGCGGAGCTTGAAGTGAGCTGAGATGGCACCACTGCACTCCAGCCTGGGCAACAAAACAAGACTCTGTCTCAAACAAACAAACAAGCAAACAAACAAACAAACAAAAAGGCAAATAGCAAAGACATGGTAGGCCTAAATCTAACCACATTAATAATTACATCATATTATAATGTACTGAACACTAATTAAAAGAAAGATTGTCAGAATGAATAGAAATGGAAGCTCTAACTATATGATGTCTATAAAAGATACACATTAACTATAAAGAGAAGTTGAAAGCAAATGAATGGAACGAATACATACTACGAATCCAGTAAGCATGAGAATGCTAGAGTGACTACATCAATATCAGACTTCAAGATCATACTGCCAGAGATAAAAAGAGATATTTCACAATGCAAAATAAGCCAACTACCCTGGAAAATATAACAGTCATAAATGTGTATGCACCTAAGAAGAGTTTCAAAATATATAAAGCAAAAACGGACTGAATAATAAGGAAAAAATATAATCTTAACAATTATGGATATTTGAATGTCTCTCTTAGCAATTAAAAAGACAATCTTATAATCACAGTCAAATATTTGAATGCCTGTCTTAGCAATTGATAGAACAGGAGCTCCCTGCCCCCGCCAATGACTAGAGACATAGATGATGATTTCAACAACACTCGCAACCACCTTGACCTAATTGATAGCTACAGAACATTATACTCAACATCTGCAGAATACATACTGTTTTCAAGTGCACATAATACATTCATCAAGACTGACCATATGTTCACCCACAGAACAAGTATCAAAAATTTTAATAGAATTAAAATCATACAGAGTATGCTCTCTATTCATATGGAATTAAATTAGAAATTAGTAACAATTAGATATCTAGGAAAACCTCAAACATTTGGAAATTAAAAGCACATTTCTAAATAATCCATGGATCCAAAAAGAAATCACAAGGGAAATTAGAATATACTTTGAACCGAAAGATACTGAAAATTTAATATTTTAAAATTTATCGGATGCAGCTAACACATTTCTTAGAAGGAAATTTAAGAGATATGGATGCTTGTATTAGAAACATAAAATAGTCTAAAACTAATGACTCAAGTTTTGCCATAAGAAGCTAGAAAAAGAAGGGTAAATTAAATGTAAATCAGTATAAGAAACAATAAAGATAAAAATAGAAATCAATGAAATACAAAACAAACCATGGAAAAGTTAATAAAATAAAAATTTGATTATTTGAAAACATCAGCAGAATTGATAAACTTAGCTAAACTGATGGAGAAGAGAATACAAATTATCAGTATATCAAGTTATCAGGAACAAATAACTGGCACTATTAATCCTATAGATATTTAAAGGCCAGTAAGGGAATATTACAGTTTTATGCCAACAAATCTGACACAAAATTAAACAGAAAATCTGAACAGCCTTTGTCAATTAAAGAAATTGAGCTTATTAAAAAAGGAAGGAAGAGGGGTAGACACAATTCCAGATCAGATGGTTTCATTGGTGAATTCTAAGGAGCATTTACAGAAAAAATAACAGCTATCTTAAACTCTTCAGAAATTCTTCTTATGAGGTCAGCATAACCTTAACACCAACACCTTAAACAGATTTTATAAAACTTGCAGGATCAAGCCAGGCATGGTGGCTCACACCTGTAATCCCAGTACTCTGGGAGGCCAAGGTGGGTGGATCACCTGAGGTCAGGAGTTCGAGACCAGTTGGCCAACATGATGAAAACCTATCTCTACTAAAAACACAAAAAAATTAGCTGGGCATGGTGGCGTGCGCCTGTAATCCCAGCTACTTGGGAGGCTGAGGCAGGTGAATCACTTGAATCTGGAGGCAGAGGTTGCAGTGAGCTGAGATCCCACCATTGCACTCCAGAGAAGAGCAAAACTCCATCTCAAAACAAAACAAAACAAAACAAACAAAAAAGCCTGGTAGGATTGGCCTATAACCATAATTCAGTCAGCCACATGAATATACTAAAAGGGACATTCGTAGATATTTTAAAAAGCAATAAAAATCAAATAAAATTATTTTCCTTTTCTTATTACTGTATCTGTTTAATAATAAATAGATCAACCCCTTTGGAATTAAAAACTGATCTGTGAACAAACACCTTGGCTCCCTTCTTCTCACTTTTGAAGCAGTCTTTTCTCATGACAGTCACTTTCACCTCCACTCTGCAGGAAGACACTGACAGTGGGGGCAACACAGCATAGACCTGTTGTTCAGGAAGGTGGTGAGAAACCTGGTTCAGATCATGGGTCATCTATGCTCTCAAGTTTAGCTTTCTCAGTAGTAAATTTCAGTTTGGTAAAGAAGTTTCTGGAGAAAAGTCCAAAGCAAAAAATAATACTGAATTTTGTTTTCCTTAACCCCTAAAAAATAGAGTGAAAGGGAAGAAGGAGTCTTATTTTATTTTTTTTATTTTTATTTTTTTTTGAGACAGAGTCTCGCTCTGTTGCCCAGGCTGGAGTAGTGCAGTGGTGTGATCTCGGCTCACTGTAAACTCTGCCTCCCAGTTTCATGCCATTCTCCTGTCTCAGCCTCCCGAGTAGCTGGGACTACAAGTGCCCACCACCACACCCGGCTAATTATTTTGTATTTTTAGTAGAGATGGGGTTTCACCGTGTTAGCCAGGATGGTCTCAATCTCCTGACCTTGTGATCCACCCGCTTCAGCTTCCCAAAGTGTTGGCATTACACGCGTGAGCCACCGCGCCAGGCCTCTTTTTTTTTTAGACAAAGTCTTGCTCTGTCGCCCAGGCTGGAGTGCAGTGGCTCACTGCAACCTCCGTCTCCCAGGTTCAAGCGATTCTCCTGCCTCAGCCTCCTGAGTAGCTGGGACTACAGGCGCCCGCCACCATGCCTGGCTGATTTTTGTATTTTTAGTACAGACGGGGTTTCACCATGTTGGTCAGGCTGGTCTCAAACTCCTGACCTTATTGCCCACCTCAGCCTCCCAAAGTGCTGGGATTACAGGCGTGAGCCACTGCACCCGGCCGCAAAGTCTTAAAAAAGTATTAGAAAACATGAAATAACTGCATGTGGAAAAGAAAGCACAGGGTAGAGTGACCACCATCCCCTTCCCCACCACTGGAGGGGGATAGTGAAGGAACAACAGGAGGGGCTCTGAGAGGAGAAAGTATTGGGTAGAGTATTCAGAAGGGTGTTGCGTCAGTAGTGCAGAAAAATTAGCCCTAAATTAAAGGTTGCTCTGCAACTCCTCCCCCAAACACAAAGAAGGCCTCAAAGGATCAAACGATTACAAACTAACTTAACTGCTTCCCAAAACGAAGCTCAGGAGTAGTTATATAAATACAAAAATATCCAGTACCCAGCAAGATAAAATTCACAATGCCTGGCATCTAATGAAAAATTACCAAACACGTATAGAAGCAGGAAAATGCAACACATAGGGCAAAGCCAAAAATCAATCAATATAAACTGACATAGAAATGACACATGAAAAAATTAGTAGACAAAGACATTAAAAAAGCTATAACTACATTTCTGTGTATTCAAGAGGTAGAAGAAACACTGAAGATGTTCAATAGAGACATGAAAGAGATAAAAAGATCCATATTGAACTTGAAGAGATGAAAAATACAGATGGATTTAACAGCAGATTAGACATTACAGAAGAAAAGATTAGCAAATTAAAGACAGCAACAGAAACTATCCAAAATGAAACAGAGAGACAAGGTAGTGAAAAAAAAAAAATGAACAAAGTATCAATGAACTGAGGACAATTTCAAGTGGCTAATATACGTATGACTAAAATCCCTGGAGGAGATGTACAGAAAAACATTTGAAAAATAGGTAACTGTCAAGTGATAGAGTGTCATGAACATTCAGATTATTTTAGTTATAATTTTTGGTATTTTCATGGTTTTTAGTATATACCATATTCTGAATATTGTACCTAAAATTATATTCTACCTGGAAATGTCTAATATTTATTTAAAAACAAGCCCCAGTGTAAAATCTAGAATTATATATATCCTATCAAATAAATGAGTGACTTTTAGAATATATTCAAGAAGTAAAATGAACTTCTAATATAGACCTATCTCCACTTTTTGTGGACCTGAATGTTGATCTATTACTGATGAAGCAGTTAAGAAATTTAATGTCTCACTTCTCTCTGTGATTGGAATGAAGGGAGCTTGTGAATGTGAAGGTAAGAGATAAATTTTGGTTGTGGGTGGCACAGAAAAAATTGGTAACTTGTAGTATAAGTATTACTAAAGAGATAATAGAAACTGACAAGTTTTAGATCATGATGAAAAAAAGGAAGGAGAGAAAAAAATTATCAGGAACCAGCTTACAGAATGGACATGAAACTTGGTCCAGTATGGCAGTGGGGAAGGTGTAATTCACATGCACGCAGCCAGTCACAAGTGTTTTGGTTTGGTCGAATACAAAACCCTGAACTTAGGATGAGATTCCACCTGCTTCTTAAGGTAGCTCTACTGTTAAGTGGTGACCATTACACCAAACATTAAAAATATAAACTAGACTTTCCTCTATTTGGGATTCGTATGATTATTAGAGAGATGTCTAATAATTATTTGTACTTACAAATGACTCATGACATAAAAGTCATTTGTAAGAACAAATAATTATTAGAACAAAGAAGTAAGAGAAGCAAACACTGTTTTGTTTTGTTTTTGCCTCAAAGATTCACTTACAGACCACATCGTCAGGGAACTATTGTAAAGCATGCTTTATTTTTTTCCGTAGTCACAATGGCATTACTGGGGACTAAAATATTGAGTCAAGACTCAATTTAAAAGAAAACACAGCAATGATAAAGAAAATCGCATAAGGACAAAGGGGAAAGTGACAAACCTCCTCGCTCAATTGAAATAATTCAGTGAAATAAGATTAATATTTTCCAAGTCAAAAACCTTTAGAGCTAAAGTACGTTCAAGCAATCTCCTCATTTCCTGATAGTGAAGAGATTAACCTAGGTGATGCAACTATTTACTGTAAAGGAAGAAACTGAGTTGCAAGTCTCCTCAATCACAGCCCTGAGTCTTGGTTGTTGCATTCTCCAGCTGCCTTGCAGAGGGAAGGGAGTGGGAGTAGACTGTATGAAGTGATTTTACAGAGGACTCCAGTGCACTTTAAAGTGCATATTAACATTCATACAAAATACTCTTTCTAATGTAACCTTGACCTTCCTTGACCTAATGTGCTTTCTATAAGAAACATGAATTCCATATTTAGTTACTAATGGTTTGGGGTTCTCAGAATTCAGAGACATTTTTGCCAGATGCTGGTTTGGATGATTGAGGATTTTTTAAAGATCTTCTCATGAAAGAAATGATCCCTTCTTTAACCTTTTTGATAAACCATCACCTTTAGCTTTGTAAACAATTCACATTCACTCGACTGATGTTATTTCCATAAGCCATCATTCCAGTATCCTGTAGAGATATACTTGTGGGATTGGAAGCCAAGAAATCTGTGTCCTGGCCCCAGTGCTGCTTGGAGCCTGGGTAAGTGATGGAACATTTATGTATCTCAGCTTTCTTATGAAAACAAGAAGCTGACAGAATGCTCTCTTTCTCTAAATTTCTATGTTGCAAGAGTGAGGAGACAAAAATCTCTAGTCATCTTTTATTTGTAACTGGGTAAGTTTTTCTTCCCTTCCCTTTTCTGAACCCATCAACAAGTAGAAGGATCTGTGAAAAGATACAGGATGAGGAGGAGGTGGGGAAGAACTAAAGGAACCACCCTAATTTTGTATATCTTATATTTTTAACAACCGCTTCAGGTCTGCTTCATTTTCTCTCCTTAGCTTACTGGCCCCTGGGTCTTGCTTCAGAAACTAAGTAATACATGAATAAAGTCATGGCAATTGACTGCTTTTCATGAGCAGACCATTTGGTGAAATGATAAAAGTTGAAGAATTGAGACGGCCTTTATGAATTTACAGTTTAAATGTAAGCTAATTTCAGAACCATCCTTTATTTTTTGCTTCTTTTATTTGTACTGAACATTTCCCCCTTTTCCTGTCCTTCACTCTTATTCAGATTTCCTTCTGCACTTTTGTTGTACTGCTGTTCTTGTGTTGTGCAAATTTTATCTTATTTTCAAATGTAGAAACAAATAAATGACTTAACTGTGCTGACAGGTAAAATTCCAGTAAAAATTCTAAGTTATATCAAATAAGCAGAGAGATTTTGCTCCAAAGAAATTAACATCTATATCAGATATGCTCCTCCAACAGTGTTGATACAGCTTCCAAAGCTCCTAATTTTAAGCCATAGATATTAGAAAGATATATGTGCAAATGTTTTGAGCTATATAAATTCAAGCTATGCTCACCGTAACAACTAGCTCTACTTCAAATAGTTTTATACTGCTTCTGGAAGTGCTATTACGGCATTATGTTAAAACATTCAACCAAAATTTCCTGGACACCATTTATGAGCACAGTATATATAAAAATGATTTCAATTAGTTGATATTATGTGTCTACTACAAGTACCTCAAAGAGTATGCATGGATCAGATAGTATCCTGGAGGCATAAATTCACCCTCCACATAATATTTGATCCCATAAATCCAGCAGTTTATACCTCAAAGGGAGGGGTGGGTTTTCTTCTGTTTTTATTTGCAATGAAAATTGAATCTTAACTAGCCACATGGGAATATGATAGATGATAATCCATTGTTGAACAGTAGTCTTACATTTATCTAATTTATTGATTGAATGAAATGAGGTCTTTGATTCAATTCAAGAGTTTGGCATTTTACACTTTTCAGTTTATAGAACTGTTTGATTAATAATAAATTTCAAAAGAGTCTATTCATATTAAGAAAATTAGGCCCAATACTAAGAGACATCAAGACATACCTCATGTTCAACTTGCGGTTCAATCTCTCTTTCTAAAATGAAACAATAATTGGTAAATCATCTTGAATAGGTCTTGTGTGTGTGTGTGTGTGTGTGTGTGTGTGTGTGTGTGTGTATTAAACAAGTTTGATTATGGGTTAGTAGGATTGCATCAGCTATCTCTTTGACTATGTGGCATCCAAATAACTAGGCACTAATGGTCTGTGTGTGTGTGTGTGTGTGTAATGATGTCATACATTTTCTCTAGGGAATTTCTCCAGGATAGATATAGTTTTCAAAACTGCTTTTTTTAAAATACTATGAACAGAAAGGTATGATTTGGCTGTAGTTTTGCTATTATTTTCAAGAAATAAACTTGCTTGCTATCCCGTAGTGGCTAGTGCTTTAAGTTTTAATGTGGATACTAGCCCATATTTTGCAAGAATTTGGCCATTACTCAAGTACGAAGTTAGGAAATTGTGTATTTTACATTCTATTTCTAGTTGTAGCAAGCTTTTTGGCATTAGAATATTTGTGCACCATATACCCCTTCAATGGTCCTCATAAATGTTATGTTTGCCTTTATGTAGTTTTTAAAGTTAGGAATTTGGATCCTAGAAAGAGCCTCAAGAAACAGTATAGACTTCTCTAGAACATCTCACAGGAATGAATAACCTTGAAAACTTGAAAGTGGATTTGACTACCTGGTGACACAGACCACATGGTAATACAGCAGCAATTTTCTCTAACCCCTAAACAGGTCTCACAAGCGATCCTTGGTTTCTCAACATTTTTTTTTCCAATTAAATTGACCAGAAAATATCCTTCTTTCCTTCCCCAGCTCCTAACTTTGTAAGCTGCAAACTCATAAATGAAGTCAGGCTATTGATATTATGCTTACATTCTACACAGTAATGTTATAAATTTAAATGAAGCAATATCTACTCTGTGTTCTAGATCCTCAAATGAATAGTTTATTCCATATAAAAAGAGGGATTATTAATAACTACATACTGTTTTTCTATTCCCTCTGTAGTTTCAATTAGTTATACAGATATTTACTTCCTTCTCTCTACCTGTGTCATATTTAAAAATCTTTATTCCACTGAAGAAGCAACTCTGTGTTGTGGAGTAAGTAAAGTCACTCGTGAATAACGTTTACCTCCTGGGGACTATTAAAGAACTGAATAGGAGCCACATACAACCATTCTAGAAATATCTATTTAGATGGATAGAAGTCTTTTTATACTTTAAAATTTTCCTACATTAGAGATAAGCACAATAAGATAAATCTTGGAAATCAGGAGAAAATTCTACTTCTAATACCTACAGTGATAAATGTGTTATTTGGAATGTAACACAAAATTAAAAAAACACAAAGAATTAAATTATTGTAATTACTGCACTTGTATTTTTTGGCACTGCGGGAAAGGACATCTTAGTCTGATAGCCTCTAGCACCATAAACTTGGATAAGTCATCTGACCTCTCTAGGACTTAGTTTATTCATTTGGGCCAAGTGACTCATAAGGTCTGTGCCGGATCTAAAAACATCGTGGGTTTGTATTATTGGTGGGGATACTTTAACAAAGCTCAGATTGACAGATGTTGCAAAGCTATACTTGAAATACAAAGACACGCCGTCCCATTAATGAGTGATTGGGCTGGGGGATGCAACTGAGGGCGGAAATATGATGTGGAAGCTGTTTGGGGGAGGTGAAATAATCAGTTTGAAAGGAGATTTTTGTGTGGGTAGATAAGAAAAACCTTCCAATGGATATAAATGTCAGGTGATTGAAGATCCCAAACTTTAAAATAGGGGGTTTAGATTTTGATCTGTAGGAGACAGCAGTAGGACAAGATACAGAGTGGGATAAAGAGGATCGACAGGGAGACTTCCTAGCAGAGTAACAGCATTAATATTAACAACGGCTAAATTTTATTAAGCACTTACTATATGCCCAGCGGAGTTCTACATCCTCTACATGTACTAACTCATTCAAATAATGGAAATAATAACCTTATGATGTTAGGTATTATTATTATCTTGTTAAAAAAGGAAACTGAGGAAAAAGGAGAATTTACGCAACTTGCCTAATCAAAAACACAATAATGTTTTAGAAAAAGGCCTAAAAAAAGATACGATTCAGAATGAGTTGGAGAGGAGCCAACAAATAAGAATTTATATACAGAAATTTGAGTTTTGGAAAATACTGATTGCATTAAGAGAATATGTGTACATTTCAAGTGTGGTAATCACTTATTATAATAATCTTGCTTTTGAAGAGCATGCATGTACTGTTTTATAGTCATGTTGTGAGTTTAAGAGTGCATGTATTAAAGAAAAATAAATTGAAACCAAAAAAACCCAATCCAAAACAGACTTGCTTGATTTGGTCTCTGTGAAAAAGAAAATAAATAGTGGATAATGGAAAATAAACAGTGAAATGTATCAAACATTGAAGAAACAAATGACACCAATTCTCTAAAATTTGTTTCAGAAAACAGAATCAGAGAGAACATTTCTCAACTCATTCTATGATGCCAGCCTTTACCTAATACCGAAACCAGACAAAGACATTACAAGAAAGGAAAACAATAGACCACTATGCCTCATGAACACAGATGAAAAATATTCTCAATAAAATATTAGCAAATTGAATCCAACAATACATAAAACAATTATATCATATGACACAGTGGGATTCTTCTAGGTGTGCAAGGCAAGTTCAACATTTGAAAATCCATGGACATAATCTATCATGACAAGAGACTAAAGAAAAAAAATAGTATCAATAGATACAAAAAAAGAATTTGACAAAATTCAACATCCATTCATGATAAAAAACCCTGACAAAACTAGCAATAGGGCGTAACTTCTTCAATTTCATGAAGAATATCTACAAAAATCTATAGCTAACATCATACTAGTGGTAAGAAGCTAGAAGCTTTGCCCCTAAGATCTGAAACAAGGCAAAGATGTCTCCTCTCAACATTCCCTTTCAATATCATACTGAAAGCTGTAGCTGATATAAGAAAAAGATAAAAAAAATACAGACTGGAAAAAAAGAAATAAAACTTTGTTTACAGATTACATGATTGCCTATGTAGAAAATCCCAAAGAATCAACCACAACAAAGAAACTCCTGGAACTAATAAGCAATTATAGCAATGTTGCAAGATACAAGGTTAATATACGAGTCAATTGCAGTCTTACATACAAGCAATGAGTAACAGGAATTTGAAATGGAAAACACATCATTCATATTCATTTCAAAAAATTTAAATACTTATGTATAGATCTAATGATATATGTACAAGGTCTATATGAGATAAACTACAAAACTCTGATGCAAGAAATTTAAAAAGATCAACATAAATGGAAACATATTTCATGTTCATGGACAGGACGACTCAATATTGTTAAGATGTCAATTCTTCCCAACTTGATCAATAAATTTAACACAATCCCAATCTAAATTCCAGCAGGTTATTTTTGTGGGTATTAACAAAAAGATTCTATAGTTTACACAAAAGGCAAAAGACCCAGAATAGCCAAAATGATATTGAAGAAGAGCAAAATCAGAGAACTGAAACTACCCAACCTCAAGACCTATCATAAAACTACAGAAATCAAGATAGTATGGTATTAGTGAGAGACAAATGAATCAATGAAGCAGAGGAGAAAGCCCAGAATTGATTCACACAAATATAGCCAACTGACTTTGGACAAAGAAGCAGGGGTTATCTCATGGTAAAAGTATAATTTCCTAAACAAATGATGCTAGAACAACTAGACTTTCACACAGAATAATAACAATTAATAATAAATCTAGATACAGGTTTTACACCTTTCACAAAAATTAACTCAGCATGGACCACAGACTAAATATAAAGTACAGAAACAAAACTTCTAGAAGACAACAGGAAAATCTAGGTACCTGGTGTTTGGCAATACATTTTTAGGTAGAACACCAAAAGCATGATCAGTGAAAGAAAAATCAAGAAGATAAGCTTCACTAAAGTTAAAAACTTCTGCTCTGCAAAAGACAATATTAGGAGGTTGAAAAGATAAGCTATATAATGAGAGAAAATAATTGCAAACACATGTCTGATACAGGACTTGTATCTAAAATATGTAATAAAGTCTTAAGATCTAGTAATTAGAAAACAAACAACTCAATTAGAAAGCGGCAGGGTGCGGGGTATAATCTCGACACTTCACCGAAGAAGATATACAGATGGCAAATAGGTACATAAAAAGGTCATTAGTGAACTGTGAACAAAAACCATGATGAGATAGCACTCTGTACCTGTCAGAATGACTGATTTCCGAAACACTGACAAAACCAAATGCTGGCAATGATGCTGAGCCACAGAAACCCCATTTATTGTTGTGGGAATACAAAATGATACTGCCCCATTCAAAGACGGTTTGGAGCTTTCTTATAAAGCTAAGCATAATATTAACATATTATTTCAGCAATTGAGCTCTTAGGTATTTCCCCAAATAATTTGAAAATGTATGTCTACACAAAAACCTGCACGTGAATGTTTACAGCAGCTTTATTTATAACTGCCCAAACTGGAAGCAACAACCAAGATGTCTTTCAACTGATAAATGAATAAATAAACTGTGGTATGCCCATTTAATGGAATATTATGCAGCAATAGAAAGAAATGAGCTATCAAGTCATGAAACACACGAATGAATCTCAAATGCATATTGTAAGTCAAAGAAGCCAGTCTGAAAAGCTACATCCTGTATTATTCCAAGCATATGGCATTCTGCAAAAGGCAAAACTATGGAGACAGTAAAAATATATATATATATTAGTAGTTGCTAGGGTTTCAGGGGAAGGAGCAGAGGGATGAGTAGGTAGAGCAAAGAAAATTTTTTGGGCAGTGAAACTATTCTGTATGATACTATAATTGTGGACATATGATATGCAAAATCTATAGAACTGTGCAAAACAGAGTGAGAACCCTAATGCAAACTATGAACTTTAATGTATCAGTATCGGTTCATCAGTTGTAACAAATGTACCATACCACTGCAAGATGTTAATGATGGGAGAATAAAGGTGTGGGGGAGAATATGGAAATGGTACTTTCTGTTAAGCTGCTTTGTAAAACTAAAACTGCTCTAAGAAAGTTTATTCATTAAAAATAAATCCAGCCCAGGCACTATGGCTCACACGTGTTATCCCAGCACTTTGGGAGGCTGAGGTGAGAGGATTCCTTGAGGCTAGGAGTTGGAGATAGGCCTGGGCAACATAGTGAGACCCCATCTCTAAAAAAATTTAAATAATTAGCCAGGTGTGGTGGTGCATGTCTGTAGTCCCAGCTACTTGGGAGGCGGAGGTGGGAACCCAGCAGTTTGAGGCTGAAGTGAGTTATGATCACGCCACTGCACTCCAGCCTGGGTGAAAGAATGAGACCCTGTCTCTAAAAATCAATCAATCAATCCATCCTACACAATCCAAAATATATCTTTTTTTCTGCCTGGAGAGTCTCTATGGTATACTTATGTGGAAAATGAATAGTGTAATCAGAAAAGTTTGGTAGCAGCCACAGAGAACCAAAGGGAAGAAAGCATGGGAAAGAGAAGATTGCTTCTTACTGTTCCTCTGGCTTCCAACAGTGCCCCTCAACCCACTCTGATGCTGGAATGACCCTGTTACAAGAAAATGTGAACACATCACCCTCATGCTCAAACTTCATCAAGAAAACCACGGGCTGCAAGATAAAACTTAAACTCCTTGGCATGGCATACGAAGTTCTTGATGGTTTGGTAAGGCTCCATTTCTCTGTCCACCCTGGATCATTTCATTCCATTCACCCCATGTACAATTTTCCCAAGAGGTTTTGTACATACAGGAAAATCCTTCCTTGGCCTTGCAAATTCCAGCTCATCCCTCAAATATCAGTTAGGGAGTTCTCTTCCTAACAAAGTGTCCTCTAAGCTTCCCAGGCAGCCTTAAGATACTTTTTCCTGTGCTCCAGTTGATCATGGTACCTAGCTTTCCTAAGACAAATATCTATCGTGACTTAAATGTTCATTTGCATGTCTGGTGCCAAATTTGACCCAAGTTCCTTTAGAAAACCACTGTGTTGCATTTGTCTTTATATCCCTCATGTCTAGCCCAGAGCCTCGTATATAGTAGGTGCTGAATAAATGCTTGTTCAGTAAACATTGGGAGGTGAATCTTCAAGCTCTGATTCACCACAACGTCTACAGTAATATCCTCTGGTTAGTATTTTAATAGTTCACACTTCTCTAATTCATTCTCACTTGTATATATAGTGAACTCTTGATTATGCACCAGAGGATTATCCACATTGTAGTTCAGTGTAGCAAATCTTACTTTTAACTTCTTGTTGACATCACCAGCTGTTTACTTATGTCCTTCATTGACACTGTCACCCATTCCATCTACTTTTACTCCTGTATGCAGCCAAGAGCATGGCAGAAGCTAGAAAGAAACGGTTTTTCAAAAGTTACACACACTTATTTGCCTCTTCCTACCCAAGATTCTGGACTTAAAGGCACAAGAGATCCCAAAGTCAGAGTAAGGAGGTTATCAAGGTAAGCTAGATAAAAACAGTGATGAAAGGGGCAGCTACTTGAGTGATGGCGTGACATGGGAGAACTGGGAACATTTTTCTGGGAAAAGGATCTTCATCACAAACTACAAATCTCTAAATAGCTTTTAGGATATGCTCCCCTACAAAGAATCCTACATTTCCACCTACTATATCTTCTAGCAGACTAGTGCTTCATAACTTCTAACTTTTTCGATTACTTTGGAGTCACTAACCCGACGACTGCACTAAATGGTAGGATGTTTAGGAATAAAACATGAGCAACTGCGCACTCCTGAAATAATCATCTATTAAACACCGTCTTCCATTTCAGACTGCTAGTAAAGATAAAAATAAATAATTTCAGGCACAATTTTGTTTTGTTTTATGTTTCCCTGAGTATGTGATATGAAACTATTTTTTAATGTCATTTACATTAAACTCTGGCGCTGCTGACTGTGCTTTACATTCTTCTGAAGGCCCCCAGTAGTGATTCCTCTTTTAAATTTAAAAGCCTAATGAACCCAGATTTTTAAAAGTAGCTAATATTGGGTTGAGGGCCAAACAATATAATGATGCAGAGCTACTTGCATTATTCCTGGAGCTATTTGATTTTGACAAGCCCACATTTGGTAATTAACATGAGAATGCCCCCTTGGGCCGTTCTCCTGTTAGCTAAAATATCTTATAAATTACTGTAATAAAAGGGGAGAAAAAGGAACACGCTGCCTGTCAATGTTTCAACTTATCTAGCAAGAGGAGGAGACAAAGCCCCGATCTGGAAACATACAGATGCCAAATGGGAGCATAAATTCTACCGTCTGCCCCAATGTGAGAGAGGCACCTATTTGACAGCAGGCCATGTATACAGCATCAGCTGAGTTCCCGAAGCAAAAGGTGTGCCGGTCTGTTGGATGGGCAGTCTTGGTAGGTTTCATAATTGCCGATGAGTCAGTGATATCACATCATCGGCTAAATGCCCGGTCAGTGGACACAGCACCTACAGTTGAGGAAGCCGGCTTCATATATTCCATTTCAAGCTCTTGGTAGAGTTCAATAAATAATACCATCTACCAGTATTGCCAAATGCAGTCGAATTTATTATCCTAATCTAGATGAAGGTACTAACATGGCCATAATATAGATTCTATGTGCATTTGTGGTTAAGAGTCAAATGTCTCCCTTTACTACCTCTGCTTGCTCCCATCTGGTTATAAGCCTGTAATCAGCTAAAGGAACTGGAAGTGGACAAATGAGCAGGTTTTACAGTTCGCTTTCTCGAGGCTAAGATTTGGCAATGATGTAATTTTAATTCTGGCAAGAAGTAACAATCTGTGACTATTTCCTTAGAATTGACTTTTAAAATTCTTTAAGACCTCACTTTCTTTTCTCTTTCACCCACATAACTATTTATCATCTGATTGTAGACATATAAGCCACTAAAAGAAAATTATGACACAACAAGTAATAAATTCTCCCTAGGTAATGGAGACTACTGTGTATGTAAACATATCCGTATATGCAACAATGCATATAAAAATAAACTTTATTTTCTCACACTATAGTTTTACCTCCTGTTACCAAATCAACTTTATTATCATCAATTTATTTTAATCTAGGACATGAACCACATTATTTTGAGTCGACAGCAGCTGCTGATTGAACAATAGTTTTCAATGTTCTATTACTTAGGGTCTTTTTTTTTTTTTTTTTTTTTTTTTAGTGTTTTAGTTAAAGGCCTGAGGGAATCAATGGGTATAATGTGTAGACTTATTGATAAAAATTTTGAGTCTGCAATAGAATTACAGCTCAAAAATAGCTGTGTTTAATCCATAGCAGACATAATTTGCTACTAGGGCTGAATTTTAACAGGAACAGATCCAAAATCATGTCAGTGTTCCCATTTTTGTGCCACAGAGTAATGACATTTAATCAGGAATATTACTACACTCTTTTGGTGACAGCTGAGACACAAAACCAGCCAGCTGATGCAATTCCTGTCTTACTGCTGGTGGCCTATAAACGGCAGCTACAAACAGGAAGCTGCTTTACCTCTTGTATCCTAACAGACGGCATTTTAAAGAACAAGGCAGAGCGGCTGCAAGTACAGTCCGTCAGGCTTCCTCAAGACGTCTGGAACCATCCCACAGTCTCCACACATCCCTGTGGCCAAAGGAAGCTTAAGGAGGAAACTGTTCTAGATCTTTTGATGCAATGGCGCTGCAGTCACCAGGTGTGAGGCAACACGAGCTTTGCAGAATATAACCACCATAGCTACTGCTCAGTTAGATCGATGGCCTATAATTACCTGGGAATTACTTGGACACAAATCAATGGTGTATTGTGTCCCATTCCTAATGAGCAGGGTAACTTTTGCCTGGTCTGTGAACACTATGATAAAGACAATATTCCCATCTGCTTACTCTGCCTTCTACTACCTGCCCAGACTGCACCTGATGTAGCCCAGCAAGACTGGGGATATGGGAAGCAGACTTCAGACAGCAAGGAATTGGGGGTGATGTGTTCCAACTCCAAAAGCAGTCTTTATTGTAGTGGTTGCAGCTTTTCACTCCATCCCAATGTGGACTAAGACTGACATCTCTGAGATAAAAGGCTCCATTAGATGTCTTCAGTTTGGCCAGCCTCCTCCCCTGGCCACGCCCCAAAGGATCAAGCCACATTCTGCTGACATCCATCAAGCTCATGATTCCAGCTCAACACTTTGCAGCAATTTCTCCATCTTCCAGCTACCACAAAAACAGGAGTGGGAGGAGAAGATCCAAGCAAGTGGTGGGGAGGGGTTGCTTAGTGCTATTTGATCAAACACTGAATGTACAGCCCCATAACTAAGCTGCCACAAACACACCACTCTATCCTGTAATACTTCTTAAAAGTAAAGGAACAGAGCTGGAGTCCTGCTGGATTTCCCTTAGCAACCTGACAGGAGCCCACAAGGTCAGCTAGCAGGAAGCGTAGAAAATTATACGGTGGGGAATTATCAGCTAAATTATTTCACTATACTCAGGATTTTTACTATTCTTCCCAAGACAGTGGCCTCTTGCTACCCAGATTAGAAACATGAATAAAAGGACAAGAATGACAAAAGGAGGAGGAAAGAAAAGAGAAACATTTTAAATGGCTTCTTTATCTTATTTTATATATATACACATACATACATGTATATGTATATGGATATGCGTATGTGTGTGTATGGCTTTGTTTTGTTTTAATGCAACTCCTTGAGGCTACTGCCCAGAAATCCAACCTGCTTGTTTTCCTTCTCTGGCCATAATGTTTCTTATTGTTTTTGTTTGGGGTGGAAGGATGATGGGGGTTGGGCTGGAGACGGCTCCACGACCAGGTTTGCTACACAAGCCACAGCAGCAGGAGCAAGCATGATTTATCAATTAACAGGTAATGAAAAAAATTCTCTGCAATTACAGATATGATTTTGCTCAAACAGGAAGCAGCACCATACAACTGTGTACCCCTCTGAGGAATACTCAACTCCCGTCACTAATGTGGAGCACAGCTAATTTTAACAGAGTGTGTGTGGGCCCCTTGGGGGACTCCTTGTTGATGAAGGAATATACAGTAGGGAACCCCCAGAGGACCTAGCTGATTGGAGAGCCCCAGGAAAGGTGTAGGGAAATTACATTTCCTGTTTCTTAGGAGAGTTATTAAAGGGAAAGGCAGCTTTAATCACTGAAAGACCAGTTGCTGTATTATTTTTGATTTATATACCAAAACAATACCCTTTATTCCTTGGTTGCTTTTTAATATATATGTCAGCTTAGTCAATATTATATTTCAGTATAACATATAAACAGCTGTAAGATCTTGTTAAAAATGTGAAGGCTTTTGAAAGATTATACAAGATAAAATACATTATTGCTACTCAACAAAAAAATCAGAGAAAATTAAAGTAGACAGAAATATTCCCCTTCTTCCTTTCACATAAATCAATAAGCTATTTTGTTAAAAGAAATGCACCAAAAATTTCATAATAATATATAAAAAATGTTGTTGGCTTCCCAATGTTTTCTTCTTCTGGATATACAGTTTCCTTCGAAAGAGAAATTTCATTTCTATGCAATTAATGCAGAAAAGGCACAGTGATTTGCTGATATTATGTTCATGCCAATTTGTTTAAAATACTTCTATATAGTCACTATTTTACATCAATAGTTTAGTAAACTTTGGAGATGGAGGAGTTTCCAGATTACCTAGTTCAACTCTTTCACATTTCAGGTGAGAAAACAAAGAGTCAGAAAGGCTAAGTATTAAAAACACAACAATAATAACAACAATCATGTCTAACATGGGCTGGGTAATTACTGTTCAGTGCTGCTTTGAGCTCCTTGCATATGTTACCTTATTGAATTCTTTCTATAGCCCTTTGAGGTATTACTATTATTATCGATGATGGCTTTTATTATTTTCATAGAAGAAGAAGTTCAGGTTGAGAAAGGGTGAATGACTCACCCAAGACCACACGAGAAGGGCAGAAGCAGGCAGTGGGAAGAAGGATTCCCGACTCCAGGGACACCAGAGTTAACCAGTATGCTATGCTCTCTCCCGTCATGCACTGATTACAGAGATGTGGGCACTAGACCCCAGATTCCTTGTTTTGGGGTCTAGTAATAAAACAGAACATTATTTCATTCCATTAGATTATATCAAAATATTCTCCATCCCAAAAGATCACCCACAGAGCTGAATTTCAAATGGAAAGTCCCTATATGAATTTGAACTGTTAAACTAAATGGGACACCACATGTGTGTGCGAATGAGCGTGCTGAATGTGGTTGTTGGACTGGGGGAATACAAGCGACCTGGGGAAAATACAGGCAGGGAGGCCTGGTTCCTGCTGCTGTGCCCTCGGACCTCCCAAAAGGATCCTCCTCTGTCTCCTTATAACCCCTAGGATGAGTCTCGCCACACCACAGTCCAGTCCAAATCTGATTACGTCTATAAAAACAAGTGTTCCATTTCTGGTGCTTTTTAAATGTAATTGAAAGACTGTGTCTGCCTAAAACAGCCAAAATCTATAACCCTTCTTGCTAACATCCTTCCTGAAAACTCCTCTGCTTGCCAAAGCAGTATTAAAGAACAACCACAGTGTATGGCATGAGTGCAAATATCTTTCCTTTTAAAACACAAACCAAAATAATCTTTACAATCCAGCAGCTATAAGTGATGGAGAAGGCTCCTTCAAACCCTGCCCCACAGTATTACCTCAGGCAAAGGTTTCTCTGTTGTTAGAACTGGGATATTTGGAAGTAGGCTGCCCCTACGAGCTTTGCTTTTGTTTCGTTGGCGGATTCCTCTGACAGTTCCTAACTGCATTATCAGGATTTGTCTCGCTGGTAATGGCCAATTCATTTGTATTACCACATTTAGGCCTTCCACTAAGCAGACAGTCACAGGTATGAAGACTGGTCCCATGGAGTCCAGTGCAGCTGACTGCTCTGACTGGCTCAGAGGAAAATGTTAGCAGGAAATCAAGTCCGTCTTCTTCATTTTTCCTGTCCAGATTCTGCACTCCCTTATGGACAGGGAGACAGACAGACAGAGCACATGTGTGTGCACACACACCTCATAAATCCCAGCAGTGAGCCTCAACCTCACTGGGGAAGAACTGGGACAGACATTGAGTCCAACGCCTTCATTTAGCAGCTGAGGAATCAAGTTCCAGAGAAAATAAGAGACTTCCATGTGTTAGTTAGTAAGTGGCAAAGCTAGGGTTTGATCCTAAGGATGCCTGACCCTAAGTCCACTGTTCTTTACGCAGCACTGTTTTACTAAAAGCATAAAAAAGTCTTTATTAATGAGGGTGTTCAGAAACTCCCTTTCTGTAAGCCCTTGTTTAGTGACTCCATTTTACAAGTGATCAATTTCTCAGGTCTTTCTTAAGTAAGGACGTCCACACAGACATCCTCACCCACTGGGATACGGCCTCCACTGGTAGAACCAGACACAAAACAGTACCAAGGACTTCCTGGGAGACTGAGGTACCCGCAAGCCCAACCCTTGCCACATGCTTCATACTCTGGTCCAGTTCCAGGGCTGATACCTCCCAGGGATTCAACTCCTACGCTTTGAAAACAACTGAGAATATTAAAGGCATCTACTCTCTTAGCATCTGGAAACAGAGGGTGTCAAAGACCTCAACATATTTCAAAGAACTTGTGAAGGAAAACAAATATCGGGAAGTTATTTTGAGGTTCAAAATTTTGAAAGAAAAAAGATAACCCTGAATAATATTCTACTTTTTATCGGTACAATTTGTACCTATCTTTCCGTAGATGAGAGAGGTGGCACACGAGAAACGGATCATTAAACAGTAGTGTGAAACCAGGGAAATTAACCAGCTGCTGTGAAAGCCACCTCTCTTATTCTCTGAGAAAGACAGTAGAGGGTGGGGGTGGGGAGGAGAGAGTTCAGGAAAAGCAGGAAGAAAGGAGCTGATTTCATGGATAAAGCATTAGCTTAGAAGTCTGTGGACCATCTTGAAGCTAATGAACAGAAAATGCATGATCAAAAAATAATAGTTGCAGGTGACAGATCCTTCATACTTTTGAAATTATAATAATTTTGTCCTGGAAGAGCCTTAAAGATCATTCCATTCAATGCCCCAATTTAACATAAAAGGAAACTGAGGAACTGAGGTTGAGAGAAGAGAACTGGCTTGACCTCATTTTCACATATCAATTTGGTGGCAGGAGCCTGGCCTTGTGATTCCCATCCTATCCTGTGCTCTCCCCACAAACACTGCCTCACTCATTCAACAGGCCACAGGGCACTAGAGGGAACTCTGTTAAGTCCAGCAAGTAACGACATTGTACAAGATGGTTGGGTTTTAGCTGCTGGGATATTTTTCTGCACAGAAGAAAGGGAAAGTCTTTTTTGTATCAAGGAGAATCTATATGTCTCTTGGGTTGTTGAGTAAGCATTCCATGTGCCTTCACCAAGTCAGTAATACAAAAAGACGGCTGAGCGCGGTGGCTCACACCTGTAATCCCAGCATTGTGGGAGGCCGAGGTGGGTGGATGATGAGGTTAGGATTTTGAGACCAGCCTGGCCAACATGGTGAAACCCCATCTCTACTAAAAATAAAAAAAATTAGCTGGGTGTGGTGGCAGGCACCTGTAATCCCAGCTACTTGGAAGGCTGAGGCAGGAGAATCGCTTGAACCCAGGAGGTGGAGGTTGAATCCAGGAGCTGAGACCGCACCACTGCACTCTAGCCTGGGTGACAGAGCAAGACTCCGTCTCAAAAAAAAAAAAAAAGGCAATAAGCCTTTAAGAGCAAAGGAATCTGTAGAAAAAGACCATGCAGGAAAAGTCAGTGCAGGAGAGCCGTCCCTGGGAAATATCCTGGTCTTACAGTCCAGAGCGTCTGGGAAAGGCATGACATAGAAGGGAACTGACATCTGCTGAGTGCCTCTAGTAGAGGTGTTACAGCCCTTTTCAGGTAAGACAATCAAGGCCAGAAATGTTACATGACCTGCCCATTATTACACACAGAGAGCCAATATTCTAGCCCAGGTCCACTCTGAAGTCCAAGTTCTTTCTTTGGAACCTAGTTTGATTCCTTCAATCTACAAGTGCTCTGTGTTAAGTAATATAGCAAGTAGGTCTTTGAGTGCGGTGGACTGAATGTGTATGTCTCCCTCCCAACTCATACGTTTAAATCCTACCCCTGAAGGTGATGGTTTTAGGAGGTATTAGGCCTTCAGGTTATGAGATTGGAGCCCTCAATAATGGGATTAATGCCCTTATAAAAGAAATCCCAGATAACTTCCTTGCCCCTTCACCAAGTAAGGTACACAGCAACAAGCTACTGTCTATGTAGCAGACGTAGGCCCTCACCAGACACACAATCTGCAGGTGCCTTGATCTCCAACTTCCCAGCCTCCAACACTGTGAGAAATAATTTTCTGTTGCTTATAAGTTTATGGTATATAGCAGCCCGAACGGACAAAGACACCAGGTGAAAGGAGACCATGGTATCATCTCATCATTGACATTGAATCTGCTTCATCAAATCACAAATTGGAAATTTCTATCTGCTCCTGAATGAAATGAAAAGGCAGTCCCTTCTTAGCTTCCCTTTCTTATTCCACTCAGATACTTGGAAGAACAAAAAGCAAAGCAGCCAACATGAAGAAAAGTAACATCTCGCAGCTGAGATTGCTGTGCCAAAGAAAGAGATAAAGCAGGAACAAAGTAACAAATTATATTGTCAGAGAAAATGTGAACTTTTTGATTGGGGATGACATTTATTTTAAGTGTGCAATGACGGCAGGAAATCTGTCAGCGTAAGACATGGCAGAGGTTTCAGCGTTTGTTAAGAGTGTCGTGGGAATTTAGCTAAAACTGTTAAAACTGACACCATTGGCTTTTGTTAACACATTAAGCATGGGAAAAGTGCCAGTCAGCATATCCTCCATAGCATCACTTCAGTTAAATCATCTGGAAGATGCATAAAACTGGGTGGGATAATAATGGCTACATTTTTCAACACATGGGGAGACAGAGGGGAGAAGGCCAGTGCCGTTTTGATAAGAATGACAAATGATTCCTTTAAGATATAGCTCCCAACAAGGGAAAATGGGAGAGGGAGGGCATTTGTATTGGTCCTGTTATATTCCTGAAGATTTTTTAGTATAGAAAACAAAGTGCACATACCACTGTGATGATGCCAGATTACAGAATAATCACTGATGCACACACATGGGTTTGGCTGAAGTAAAATCAAAGGCCTGCTTAACATTCTGCTTTCAACGGACTCAATTACTTCAGAGACAGGCTAAGCGACAAAAAGCAGAAACTCAGATATTTACCCAACAAGATGAACAAAATTAAATGCAAAGGCACTCTTGCTTCTTCAAGAAATCTTCAAACAGACCCATTACACAGAATCTCGCCTCACCTGAAACCTCTCAAGAAGCGGATCAAAAGAAAAGAGAACTGAAAGCTTGACAATGGCAAGTGCCTCCAGCAACTCAATGGGTTCCAGCTCTTGTTGACCAGGACAGTGCTTTACTAAAATGGCACCCTCAGCTTATTTGGACAAACGTTTTGATTGGAATAGAGGAATTTTGTTCTCAGCACCCTCTGAGTAGTAAATTAAAAATTACGTGTTTGTTTCATAAAAAATGTTAAGAAAAAAAGTTGACTGTTTATATGTGATGTGCACAAAAGGTGTGGTTGTCCTGCCAAATTGTGCTAGAAAATCCAATACCTTTTAGTACCACACCATCCATATACTTTGTAAGACCGTAGGTAATGAAATAGTCTTTGGCAGTTACGGCATCCCCTGGGGGTCATTTTTCCTCAGAGCACACAAAATGGAAATTTGGTTCTAGAGTTTCCTTAGTGGTTCTACATCTAAAGAAAAGTCTTCAGTTGCATAAATCTCTATGAAGCAAATAACTTACTTCTCTTTGCCGGAGATGGAACCATGTATGTACTTTTACCTCAGGATTTACTCTTTGTAGTCTATAGAGGCTCAAAGGTGGCTGGTCATCTGACTTGTGATTTTCTGGTTCATTTTCAGGACAGTGTTTATTGTCCACAGGTTAGGTGTGTTTAATTTAAAGCCTTTCTTGCCCTCCTGGTTATCTTGTAAATGATTACTCCATGCCCAGCTTTTTCAGCAATACTCTAATGAGTATAAATAAAATAAGCCCCAGTTTTCCAATGATAGCGCCGTGACCCTCTCCAAAACATCACCATATGATTGTAGGTGACCAGTGTAACTTTCCAACATTCCATGTGCTAGGAAGTTTTCGCTCATTTGCGCCTGTCTGGTTTAGCTGATAAAACACAGACACAGAATTCAGGGCAAAAACATAAAAATTTGCTGCCAAGAACTGTCTTTCTGCTATGCAAACATCATCTTGTGCAGCTTAAGACACTAAATGTTTTTCCTAAAGGGCTGTTTCCACCCTCCTCCCCCATCACACCGAAAAGGGAACATATGGAAGAATGAGCTCGGACCAAACGGATCCTATTTTTTGGCTCAGCAGCAGAGTAGCCACAGAAGCACAGCACCTCATCAAATAAACCAGACTGACACCGTTTGGACTTTACCAACCTAATTTCCTAGATCTTTCAAGTTCTCTCATCCATCTCTGGCTATTACTAAGCACAGGCAGCTCACCAGGCATAGCACCTGGGTTATTCAGATGCATCACTACTGACTTTTAAAATTAATTAAAAAAAAAAAAGATCAAGCAATTGCCATAAGCATTGTCTAGATTCAAAAACGGCTTCTCATTCCCAAACAAAACTGATTGAAATAACATCATCGAAACTGGCCTCATTCTCAGTGGTCTTCAATGGAATAACAGCTAATTAACACACAACCTAATTCTTAATCTGTTTCCTCACTGCCTACCCTGTGAGTTCTTGGGACTTCTTTTCTGAAGACAAGGAGAATAGTATTTTCATGGAAAACATGTGGCTAACACGTCTTGGAATATCTAAGCAATGGAACCTTGAGACCCCAAGCCCCAGAAGGGAGAAAAACTAGAGCCAGCTCACTACAAAATGCCATACATTTTAACCAATATGTTGGTATTTGATTTTTTTTTAGATTTTCATAGATCCTGTACATTCCCTTTTATAAGTTATTTTTTGCATCCAAGAAAGGTAGCAGAAGTATTCATTAACACTACTTTGTGATAATTTCTATTAGTTTTAGAAATAAAATTCAGGAGACTGTTACTTAAGAGATTCCTATTTCACATGTGTCCTTTAGTTCGGGGTTTAAAAGCAATTTTAATGAACTATTCTAACAGGTTATGGTAATTCAGTTCCAAAGATATTAATCTGACTACAAACAAAATCACACCTGCTAGAGATGTTCACATTGTTATGAACAGATATGCAGATATACTTGGCATTGACCTTCCCTTGACACAGACTAACATAACTAGAGGACTTAATAAGCATCGGACGTTTCGCAAAACTTTGAAATAACACATCTAGTGTCAGCATGTACATTTTATCATATTTTCTACATTTATACTCTTTTTTAGCATTTTGAACATAGTATCAAAGAGTGGATGTTCTCTAAAGCTAGTTTTATAGCAAATATTGTATCTATGTTTTGTGACATCACAGGAGTTTCCCTAATAACTGTGAACGCCTCAACAGAAATTTATTATCATGTCAAGTTGGTAAGAGATGGGAATATAACTACCGATCAGTGAGAGTCCTGCTTTTATGAAGATGTTTGCTTTCAGGAATAAATAAAGAGATGAAAAATTAAGGAAATATGAAGTGTGGTTGTAAGTAAATGAGACAGATTTTCTTGTATATCTTGTAAACTGGCTCTGAAGACCATCAAAAGGCCTTGTTCTGGGCAAGGATGGTATTGTTTAGAATAAACTGCTAGCCTTTAGAGGTGATGACTTTGAAAAGTAACCTTTATTATGATATCTAAGCACCATCATTTTAAAATTAAAAGTGATATGACATATATAGTATTTGTAATTTTCTTCATGAAGCTTTCTTCAGATACCTTGTGGCAAAGATGCTAAGTAACAAAAGTACAAATTTCTGTTATTTTATACGTTTCTATTATTTAAAAATTCAAAAAAAAGAAAGAAAAAGAAACATGTTTTCCCCAATTAGAAGGGCCTGTAGAGACAGAAAGTTGCCATAACTATCCATAATAAATTCAACCATCAAATTTCACAAGACTAGAAGCAGCAGAAATATTTTATGAGGCAATTGTTCAATTTGTCCTCTTACTAAGTGATACGATCAGTTATACCAATAAGCTAGCAAATATTTTCACTGGTACATGAAACAACCTTTTGGTTGGTTTATAATTACAAGAATGATGCTAACTGAATCCTTTGCTTTGTTTCAGTATCCCTTGTTAGTGCCATAGACCTCTCTGTCTCTCTTGTTTTTCTCAAAAGCAATTTAGAAAATGCTTGTATTTTAGACAAAAGGAGAACATTTGGTGAAAGAAAATTCATCATTAGGTATCTAGAGGTTTGTTAATAGAAAAGGCAACTCCCACAGTGTATCCTAGTGCTCAAGCCAGACACACACGCTCAGGACCAGCAAGCTGCCTTCACAGTGGGCCAAAAGTCATTATCATAATTTTATATTACATAGACTACATTGAAAATTTAATATATCCCAGCAAAAAGAGACAAAAGACATTTTGCATAATGCTTCTGTGAGCGCACTCTCTCTTGCTACTCTTTTAGCCACCCCATGCAGATAATCACACCAGGAAAAAGAAGTTCATTACCTAAGCCAAATCAAAATTAGGCTTTTCTTTTTGATAGGGAACTTCATTAGTAAGCCCTGTCTTATACAGCTGGGAGATTTGATGAATCTATCTTAGAGTAATAATTCAGCACAATCAGCTACAATTTTACTTTAAGTTTTATATCTTTATCAAGAAAAGTAGAAATATATAAACTGGATACATATACATGGATTTTTAAAAGATTTTTAAAGATGCTAAGTCAAGATGCTAACTGAAATCACTTTTGGACATTTAAAACATTCCAGAGAGAGAGAACAAACCCAGGTAAGAAATGCAACTCATTGCCATGTAGTTATCCATGATTAAGGCTTTAAAGAAAAAAAAAAAATCAAAGAAACCAAGGCTGAAACACTTGAAGTTGAGGAAAGCAGATATTTATTGAAACTATTCAAATGAAAACATCTTCACATTTTTAAAGTTAGCCTTTGCTTAACTGGAAATGCAGGAGGAAAGAGTCATTTTAGAATCTCAAGATAAAGGCTAAAGATCTATTGTCCCTACATGCTGTCCAAGAAAATATCCACTGCAGTGCTAAGCCCCCATTTATATCATACAAAACTCAGTTATCCCACAGACGTGGAACAAAGAGCTCCATTCTCCCCTTTGTGTGACCCACATATGTAAGTAAGTTCACCAGCATGCAAGAGCTCTGCTGGCTGCAGATGACTGTCTATGGAACTCCTCCAAGATCGCACCCTTTCATGCTGAAAAAACCCATCTCCGTAGCCCTGGTTGTGGACATAGTTTTCCACACTGTGCTTGAAGCTAACCTTGACTTTTGTAACCGGACTGAGGCTTCAATATCATGCAGGGCTTTGTTGGCCATAGTCCATTATGTGTTGTTCTCTTAACTATACAAAGCCAGCTAGCCATCAAGAGAAATATCAGTCTCCCTTTGCCATTTCTCCCCCTCTTTATTGACATCCATGAATTTCCCCAAATATTTACATCAATATTATTGAAAGGATGAGAGTACTGAATTCTTGAAGGTTAAAACTTTTTAAAACAAATAACTTAACCTCCTAGGCCTCTGTGGTGTTATCGATCTATAGCTTTTGTTAACTCTTAACAGTGGCAAAACCTAGGGCACAACCACCACCACAACCACCAACAAAATGAAAATAAAAAACAAACCTCTTCCACGTGATCATATCAGATGTCACTTCATCCGTATTTGAGTGGCAGGAGTGCTCAAAAGACAAATTCCATTTGACTTAAGCTCAGGTCTGTCATTGAGCATGAATGACCCGAGTGACAAATCCTGACATCCAATATTGTGATGCCCAACAACCTCTTTTTGAGCAAGGACAAGAGACTTAAGAAGTACTTGGTTTAAGAGTTAACAAGACTAAATAGTTTCTTACACTTACACCTATTTGAAACACACTCTCAGAGCCTTCAGAAACAAAAACAGCATTCTGAATTCTAGCTTTTCCATAGGTTTGATTTCACTTTTACAAATTAATAATATAATCTAATTTATTCCCTTCCACAGTTTAATCTTCTGGAACATGCTATAGTTCCTAGTACTTAGAAAGTGGAAGTGAAACTGTTTCAGGCCTTCTAGGATATGACAACATGGGAAACCTTTACAAAGGGAGATGATGACAACAGCTAGTACCATTTATAAAGTCTTAATTGTGTACGAGACATGGTACTTAATGTTTTTAATAGATTATTTTACTTCGCCCTTCAAACAACCTTATTAGTTAGCTATTATTATTCCTATTTTATCGATTAGGAGACTGAGTCTTTGCAAGGTTGTGTCACTTGCCCCATGTCACACAGCGAGCAAGTGCAGAGTTTTGGCTACTTGTTAATCTGACTCTCGGGCCTGTTTTTCTAACCACTGAGCTTGCTAACCCTCCTAAGTGAATAATGAACAATAAGCAATTCCAGGAAATTCCAGGAAATCAAAAGAGTTGCTTAATTCTCATAATTGTCATATACGCAATTTATAGGAATAAGCAACTCCTGGAAATCAAAAGAGTTGCTTAATTCTCATAGTTGTCATATAAGCAATTTATGAAAACACCCTTCCAGGTGTCCTTTGGGGCTAGGATATACAAAAAGCATTTAGAGACAAAGAAAACAAGCAGGGAGCCCTACACAAAGCTAGAAAGGATAGAGAAAAAGAAATACCTAAAAATGAGCACCCTTTATGCCACGACATTGGTTTCTCTGAAAAAAGACTACTCCACTATCTGCTTTTCCAAAAAAGCTCCCCACCTTCATTCAAAAAACTGTTTTTCACTTTTATAATCCTTGCCACTTGGCCTGGTTAACCGTAACTATTTCTTTAGGGTCTATGAAAGTCATGCCCTATCGTTCTTTAGTTCTCCTTTTCCTAACCAAAAAACAGCGGTATAGATCGAGGCCCAGTTTGAGTCCTCTTCCTTCTTGATGACTCGGTGGTATAAAATGTATTGCTCTCCAGTGTCTCCACAATTTATCCTTCTCATATGATTTTTACCCATGTTTTATTACATTATGATAAACTCTTTATACCTATATCTTAGCCAAAAAAACCCCATCTCCGTAGCCCTGGTTGTGGACATAGTTTTCCACACTGTGCTTGAAGCTAACCTTGACTTTTGTCTATATATCTATATATCTCTATCTATATCTTAGCCAGATACAGGTATAAATATCCTATGCTCCTTGATAGCAGGAGTTACATCTTACGTGTTTGTAAACAAAACAAAACTGGATGCTCAAAAATGTGTGACAAAGATAGCAGGCGTATGATTACATAGGCATCAGATACAGGATACACAACCACAGAGTTTTCTGCTTTGGTTTTCTTCTTCTGAAAGTTTGGAGGATACAGAGCAGGGCAAATATTTTAAAATTTGAGGTTTATAAACGCAACAATGCATCCCAGCTCACAGTAACAAGCCAACTGCAAAGACAATGATCAAAAATAAATCAAATCAATCAACAAATGCCAACAATAAGATGAAATATAATAATAATGTCAACATTCAACAAAACCAGTCATAACAAGGGTCTTGAGATTTACATTTAATACTGAAGTGTAATAATGGAGTCGAAGGAGGCATTTTTACATATTTTATAAGGAAGTTTTACGTTATATGAACCTTTAATAGTTGACCATAAAAATGAACCAATCACCATCTTGCAAGGGACCAAACTATAAATTTTCCAAATTCCCCTCACATTTGACTGCAGGTTAGTCCAAGTTCAGAAAATCCAGTTCAGCTATTTTCTTTTTCAACAGATTTCCACATGTTATTAGAAATACACAGTTAACCAGGTTTCATGCAGTAGACAAAATGGCATTGTGGGATTACATTAGTTCGACAGCTGCTTTATGACTATAGCTTCCAGACCAATTTATTTAATATTGATCTTTAAACAAACATCAGTACAAATAAATTTGAGCACTCCAGTCCCGAGATTTTATATCTATAAAAGAGGCCTATATTCAGAGAAGCAGGGCTGCTTGTATTTTTCCCTTTGATTCTGTTTTCTTTGATCCTACCAGGTATCAAATACATCAATGCCAAATTAAAACAAATCCATCTTCAGATAACACTCTGTTTATAATCTTTCGTGCAGAAAGAATTTTTCTATCAATAACTTCCAGCAAGCATTTTAACTGATCTTTTTATTGCTTTATTCTGACTACTACAAAAGGCAGCCGTACCCTGTCCTGACGGAACACCATGCGTGGCTCTACCTGGAATGTTTGCTAGGAAGGGCCGAGTTTTATTTCCCCATCTCCATGCAGCTTGCTTTCTTTAACAATTCCAAGCCAGCAGCAGGGACACACCAAGATCCAGCTGCCCCCTACCGAGAAAATTGCTGCACAAAGCTAGGGGTTCCGGAGGCCAATCTCAAGACTTTTATGAGACAGCAGTTGACCATTTGGAGAAGGGGACAGCTGGGTGCTAAATATAAATGGGAAAAAAGACTTAGATAGGGAAATAGATAATGAATCCTGGGATTAAACACTTGATTCAATTAGTAGGGCATGTATGAATGTGAGGCATCAATGGACCCGACATAATTATTTGCACAGGACTTATTTATGCCGTTCTTAGTTATCCTGATTGAGTATAGATACGAGGCTCACCAGGGGATGGATATTCCTGTGGTCTGGAAATGGGATAAAGTTCAACGTTTTTGGTCACTATGTATTCACATCTGTCATCTATTTTATGTTCACTGAGTTCTATGCATTACATTGAGCTTTAAAAAAAATTAAAGTTTCTGTTCTGTTCTTTTCCTTCTCTCCTTCTTCTTTCCCTCCAAGTCTCCCTTCCTGCTTTCTTTTAATTATAAATATTCTGGAAACAGACTAGGTCAATGGATAAATCCTTAGGAGAAATTAAAAAGCCCTTCAGCAAAATATTCAGTTTATTTCCAGATACCCTGAACCTGTACTAGCAAAGGGAGGTCTACCTGCTGTGAAACTAAGATAACTGTGTTTTGTGAGTGACGAATTTCGGTAATAGTCAGGGAAGAATTGGTTTTCAGAGCATTCAAATTAAAAAAAAAAAAAAAAGTCTTTTCACTTTATTTTTTTTTTAATTAGGGCTCAAGGAGTGATTGGGAAGACATGATATTTCAATGCTTAACATCAGAAATGCCTAAAAGATACAATTATTTAAGATTACTATTCCTCAGTCAATATAATAGCTTGGTGCTATAAATATAGCAACCAATCTATTATTTATACAAGTACCAGCTTCTGCTATGTCCCTTTTCAGTGTGCTCACATAAATGAACTCGGAGCATAAAACAAATGTACAGAAGAGGAATCGTACCCATGACATCTTCCTAATTTGAAAGGACTTTTCTTTTTTCAACACATCCCTAAACCTACTCATAGGTGCAGATAGGTGAAGGGTGTCCACGTGGCCAAATATAGCCTACTGTCTTGCTTCTGGCACACTGGATGAAGTATTAAGGCACAGGTCTTTGTCCACCATGTAGCTGCTGAACCTTAAAGACAGGAGGCAGACCCTCCATGTGGTCTGAAGGGGAAGACAGGTGCTACTGTGTCACTTCTAAGATGCTATGATAGAATCAGCCATAGATGTAGGTCTTCTTTCAGTGTGTGTGTGTTATGTGTAGAGAATGATTCTTTCCTCATAGAACTTTCCTATAGAGAGTATTAAATGGTAAAACACATGCAAATCTGCTTTGATAAACCAGAAGATGTGGGGCCAATACATAAAGTTCATATTCTTATCTATGATATCTATGATATCATAATTATCATAGATATCTGTGCAGGCAATGATTTTGTTAAAGGAAGCCCATCTTTTATATAAAGGCTAATAGAGGCCTTTATATTGGCTCATGCTTAAACCAGACTCAAGGCTGAGTTACACGGAAGAGCTGGTCTCATCTCTTGTTGCACCTCAATGTTCTATCTATAGATGGTTAACTGCATTCCTATAGGCAGCACTCTCATTGAGAATGCTATAAATTTTGTATGATACTTCTGTCACAACCTTTACCTCACTGATTCTTAAGAATTAGCTGGGGGCCAGCAGCTAAAGTCAGCAGCTAAAGTGAAGCTATGCCTCACTTCTGGATGCTCACATCTTGTGTTAGTTCATAATGGGTGCTCACATCTTATTATAGTCCATAATGGGAGATGAGACAACGGTGCTCATAAGACTGCCACCTGGGTGAGCAATGATAGCTGACGATGTAAGTCACAGATATCAGATACGCTCCTAGCAGAAAAATTTCTGAGAACCACTCCTCTACAGACACCTCCATTAAAACTTCTATAACAGAGAGCAATAACTACTCTTTTTTTTTTCTTTTTTTTGGTCCTTTTGCCTATGGATCATGAGCTCCATGAGATATGCTCAGTATATCTTTGTACCCACAATTAATGAAAGTCCCTGGCTTATATCAGATAATAACTAAATGAGTACAGGTTAATAAAAAGAAACAAGCTAATGGCATTCACGGCAACCTGGATGGAACTGGAGACCATTATTCTCAGTGAAGTAACTCAGGAATGAAAACCAAACATTGTACGTTCTCACTCATAAGTGGGAGCTAAGCTATAAGGATGTGAAGGCATAAGAATGATACAATGGACTTTGGGGACTCAGGGGGTAAGGCTGGGAAGTGGGTGAGGGATAAAAGACTACAAATTGGGTGCAGTGTATACTGCTTGTGTGATGGGTGCACCCATATGAAATCTTACATATAACCCCTAAAGAACTTATGTAACCAAATACCACCTGTTTCCCCAAAACCTATGGAAATAAAAAATTATAAATAAATAAATAAATAAATAAATAAATAAATAAGTACAGGCTAAAGGAGCAAAGTTGGAGAAGTGATGATGGTTTTGAAACCATGAGATATAAGCAGTGTTTGAAGAGACTAGAGGATGTTGATCTTGGAGAAAAACCAAGAGAAGAAGATGTCAGTCACAATAAAATACATGAAGGACTTTATGGTAGAATGACTTTTTTCCATGTGGACTAGTGAATGGAAATTTCAGAAACAGACTCAGAGTATCCTGGGATCCCTTCCTCTCCTTTATCTTTCACATCTATTGGGTCACAGCTCCAAAATATTTCTAAATTCCATTTCTTCTCCATTTCCATTCCCATGGTTTTAGTTCTGATCCACCTCTAATTCACCTCTAAATCTCTTCGGCTAGTTATACTTCCCCACATGCGGTCTCTCACCCCTTCAATCCTACTCTCCAGCTGGCTCCAGATCTTTTTTTTTTTTTTTTTTTTTTTTTGTGAGACAGAGTCTTGTTCTGTCACCCAGGCTGAAGTACAGTGGTGTGATCACGGGTCACTGCAGCCTTGACCTCCTGGGCTCAAGTGATCCTCCTGCCTCAGTCCCCCGAGTAGCTGGGAAGCGATCCTCCTGCCTTGGCCTCCCAAAGTGCTGGGATTACAGGTGTGAGCCACCACACTGGCTCTGATCCAGGTCTTATGTTGTTCCCCTGACTAAAATCTGTTCAAAGACTCTTCACTGCCCTAAAAATAAAACTCAACTTCCTTGGCTTGGAAACAGGGTCTCTGATGAGCGAGTGTCTCCCTGAATCTTTCAGAACTCCATGCTTTAGACACACTCTTCCTCCAACTCATACCCTTCTTCCTTGGCCCTCCTGGGACTCTGTACTCATCATGGAAGATTCTGGTCAGAAGTCTCTTTGATAAACCTTCTTTGACCCTCTTAGGCATGTTCATTTACTCATTTCTGATCATCATCTAAAACCTTGTGACTTAGCAGATTTTAATGACTTATGTTGTTACTATTATTACCTAGAAGAAAAATAACATTGTTTATCTTTGTACCCCCAATGAGATGTTGAGTAAATAAATGATTGACTGACTGAGATGTCGATTGAACAAATGATTGATTGATGACTAATTCACTCTTTAAGTAGAATTTTGAAGATTGGACCAGGCTCTTTTGGGAGGTGGTGAGTCTTTATGTGTCCAGCTGGTAGTCTGGACTAGACTTTTATCATTTCTTTCAACTCTTTCCCTCTGCACCCCACTCCCTTAGGGTTTCTCGCTCAGCAGTAGGGTAGGAAGGAGTCAAGCAGGCATCATGCAGTAGTTGAATCTGAGCTTGCTATTCAGGCAAGCAGACTAGTGAGAAACTCAGAGCTCTCTTTCACAGCTCAGGATCCAGGTTTAAATACTAGAAAAGCCCCCCTCCCCCCCCCCAAAATAAGCTAAGACTGTCAATCAGAGTTAAAGAGGATTTCGCTTGAGGATTCATGTTGCACAAATAATGAATGACTTCTGTGAACAAAAGATTTAAGCAAAGTCCAGTCCTTTCTTATGGAATGGGGATTGGCAGATCTCTTGCTGCTGGCTTGAAATGGTTATTTTTTTCCATGAGAGAGCATAAGCACTAACATAGTATTCCACTGCCTACACAGATCTCCCAGAGTATTAATGAGGAATGATTCCAAAAGACCGTTTTTATGAACCCTCACTATGGAATCTTTCTACACATTTTTAAAGCACTAGCCACCCAGAAGATCAGAATACTTTTGTTCAGACATTTATTTAGTCCACTACAAAGGCAATTTAGAAAACTATCCTCTAGGCTGGGCACAGTGACTCATGCCTGTAATCCCAATACTTTGGGAGGCTGAGGCAGGTGGATCACTTGAGGTCAGGAGTTTGAGACCAGCCTGGCCAAAATGGCAAAACCCTGTCTCTACTAAAAATACAAAAATTAACCTGGCATGGTGGCACGTGCCTGTGGTGCCAGCTACTCAGGAGGCTGAAGTAGAAGAATCGCTTGAATCTAGGAGGCAGAGGTGGCAGCAAGCCAAGATCATGCCATTGCACTCCAGCCTGGGTGACAGAGTGAGACTCTGTCTCCAAAAAAAAAAAAAAAAGCTATCCTCTAGTGATCTCCAGAACTTAATGCCCCTCCCTAAGTGTCTAACCAATTACCAAGGGGGTTTTACTGCCAGAGAAAATTTAACATTATTTTTAAAGTTTTACATCTGGTACAAAGGAGACCCTGGAAAATTATGATACTGTGTTATGACAAGTGGAAGAATGCCCATTCACAGAAAACTCTCTGACTACATACATCTTGAAGTTTTGCAGATAGGTCCGAGATCTGCTACAGTTTTAATTTCATGAGGAATGAATTTAATCTCTTTTTTCTACTCTTCAATGTTGTCTTCTATTTTTGATATTTTGCTGGCATTAATGAAAACAGTGGAATTACTAGAGATAAAGTTAAAATGCAAAAGTTACAGAACTACTGCTTTTCTATAAGAGTCTTGGGGATGGCCATGATGTGATGGAAATTAATCTTCCTGAAATCTGACCCCAAATCCCCCCCAAACACCATAAAATGTATAGATATTTGTCGTGAAACATAAACCCTGTGATCTTTATAAAATAGTTACTGACAAATAGTGAAACAGCTAGATTTAAAGTTTTAAAGGTATATTTTCTAATGGTGCTGATGGCTGTGTTTACTATGTATTATGGCACATGCAGTACTATTACTAAGTGCATCGTAATGCTGTCAGTGTGGAGAATGTTGGTCAGCTAAACTTTCAAGTTGCATATAATTTATACTAATATTTTAAGTAATTCACTTGGTCATGTACATGGAAATCATGTTACTACACCTCTCTAATAAAAATCTGTGCTTTCAAATTAAAAATTTACTTCCTACACTGCCTATACACATTTCATCACAAGCAGGATTTATGAAGTTATGGGTAAGCCTGTTCTGCCCTGCCCCCTCTCCTATTACCTTCTAGTACTGGGATAATGAGAAGCTTGACAACATGGCTTCAGGTTGGAATTAAAAGCCTCGAGCTCGTCCCACTCTGATTTTATGGGGCCTGGCTACTGAGACTTCACAGGGCCTTGCTGAAACGACCTGTCTACTTCAACTCCACATGGTCCCAGTCTGGCTAGGTCTTTGGATCAAACCCTTCTCGTGTGAATACAGACAGCGTCTGGGAAACTGCGCTGCGGATGTCTCCACAGAGAATCACAGATGCTGTCAGGACCGAACTTCACACTCAAACATTTGATGAATTTTAAAAAGGGATTCAGCCTCAGACTCAAACAGGCAGATGGATCGTCTAACACTTCAAAAGCTTTAGCATGATTGCATCTTTTTTTCTTTTGTCCTATAACCCATTCCTCTTCTCCTCCTCCTCTCCACCACGCCTCTGCACAGTTCTAAAGGAAGTGACACAGGTTCACCAGTTGTAATATCAAGAACAAAACAAAACAAGCGCAGATACTTTACCTCCCTCATATAATCCTGAGCATTTCCAGTTCTAATGTCAATGGTTCTAAGAAATCAGGAATAGGGCACAAGGAGAAGTCACAGAAACAATAACAAGATTAAAGAAGCAACGAGGAAGTGTCAAGTTCTGTGTTCTGTGTCCATGCAGATGGTTTACCGTCTTCCAAATCTGAACCTACTCTGCCCTAATAGTCAATTCCATTAGTAAAAGGAGGGTATCCCGGATGGAAAGAATTGTTGATTTCATTTGGTTCAAGCTATTTCGGGAAAAAAATCCCAAATTCAGCATGACCTTTTTCTTAAAAGGCTTTATTTCTACAACTATTAAAGCAATTATTAAATTAGAAACATGCTGTGACCTGAAGCGGCTAATCTCTACACCAGTTCTAAAATTGCGACTGCTGTTTCTCCATTAATTAATTACCAAAGTTTACACAAGTTGGTCAACTGACATGGAATGTGGACAAAAGGATTTTCCCCAGAGACATCTCAAAATAGGTGAATACCTGAGTCATGCACCTGGCTCTGATGGGACCTGAAGACAAAAAGGGGCTGAGTGTTCTAAGGAACCATCAAGTATGGGTGAAGGAAAAGAGGTAAAATAGGCAAAAGTGAACATCAGAAGTTTAATCAATCAATCAATCAATCAATCAACAAATTTTTAATATAAGCTGAGGTGCCAACCTCATCCCAAGTGCTACGGGGAAGAAATTTTATTTGTCTTCTAATACCCTGAAATTTAATAAAATCACCTGTAAATAACTCAAGTAAACTACCTGTAAATAACTCAAATCAGATGAGCTAGAAGCTAAAAGGTGATAGAATACACTTTTTGATAAACTCAGAGAAAGGTGAGCTGAACAAGACCTTAGAAATTGTCTAGTACACATCTTCTCTTTAAAAATAAGATCACGCATTGATGAACATTTAAGTTCTTTCCATATTTTGGCTATTGTGAATAATGCACAATGAACATGTGAGTGCAGATACCTTTATGAGGTGGTGATTTCATTTCCTTTGGGTATATGTCCAGAAGAGGGATTGCTGGGTCCTATATTACTTCTATTTTTTATTTCTTTAGGAGCCTCCATACTGTTTTCTATAATGGTTGCACCAACCTACATTCTCACCAACAGACAAGAGCTTCCTTTTCTCTATACTCTCATCAACATTTGCGATATCTTGTTGTTTAGTAATTGCTATCCTACCAGGTGTGAGGTGATCTCTTATAGTGGTTTTGATTTGCATTTCCTTGATTAGTGATGTTGAGCACTCTTCCATGTAACTGTTGACCATTTTTATATCATATTTTGGGAATTTTATTTCAAGTCCTGTCATCTATTAAAGTTCTTTATCCATTTTTAATTGGGTCGTATGTTTTCTTGCTATTGAGTTGTATGAGTTCTTTATTCTCTGATATAAAGTTTGCAAATATTTTTTCCCAATCTAGCAATTCCCTTTTCATTTTGTTGATTTTTTCCACAGCAGATTTTTTTCTACTGTGCGAAGATTTTTAGTTTGATGTAGCCCTATTTATTTATTTTTGTTTTGGTAGCCTAAGGTTTTTAGTGTGATATCCAAGAAATCATTACTAAAGCCAATGCCAAGGAGCTTCTCTCCAAAGTTTTCTTCTAGGAGTTTCATGGTTTTAGGTCTTACATTTAGGTTTTTTATCCATTTTGAGTTTATTCTGTGTACAGTGTAAGATAATGGCCCAATTTCATTCTTTTGCAAATGGAAATCTGGTTTTCCCAGTAGCATGTATGGAAAGGCATATCCTTTCCTCATTGTGTCTTTTTGGTGTCCTTGTCCAAAATTACTTGACCATATACGTTCTGATGTATGAACAAATGGATAAAGAAACTGTGGTATAAATATATACTGTAGAGTATTATTCAGCCTTAAAAAAGGGGGCAATCCTGCCATTTGTACAACATAGATGAACCAGGAGGACACTGTACTAAATGAAATAAGCCAGGGACAAAAAGAAAAATATTGAATATTCTCACATGTGCAATCTTAATAAAAGGTTAAATAAAATATATAGAGAATAAAACAGTGGGAAAGATATTACGTTTAAAGGACATAAAGCAAATATGTAGGAAGAACAAGTCAACAGAGCTAACGTACAACATAAGGACTATAGTTAATGACAGTGTATTATACTCAGAATTTTTGCTAAATGAGGAGATTATAGCCGCTCTTGCCACAGCAGGCAGAAATGGGTCACTATGTGAAATGATAGATTTGTTAGGTTTTACCATTATTGTAACTATTTTACTATGTGTATTTATCTTATAACATCATATTCTATACCTTAAATATACACAATTTTAAAAAATAAGGGGAAATGGACTTGTTTAATGCCACTCAATTAGAATGGCAGAGTCAAACTGAGAGTCCAGTTCCTATCAGCATCCATTTCTATGATCTTCCCACAGTGCCCTTCCTCTAGGTACTTGCATTCTGTGCTGGGGATTTCACTGCATAAAACCTATGTATTAATGTTCTCTATTTCAGAAGAAACATTTTCTCACGCTTATTCATCTCTTCAAAGCAGAGATGCAAAATTCACACACGTGCATATATATTTCAATACACTTTCAAAAGTCTAATGAGCAAAGTAGAAAGACTGGACCTGGTTTAATCCATTCAAATCTTGACTTAAATTTTATATATTACCAATATATACAATCCAGGCAAGAGTATTTTCTTCATCTGATGACTGCTGTAATTTGCAAAGGCTACTAGTACCCCATATATATGTAATTTTTTTCATATATATATATGGAAAATGTATGAGATACATTTAAAAATACCTAAGAATGAAAAATATATGTATATTAAACATCATTAAAAAGGCAAATAGCAAGTAAAGGGAAAACAGTATTCTGAAAGACAAAACATCTCATAGTCTTAAAATGTGAAGAGTTCTTAGAAATCAATATGAAGATGTCAAACTAATTTTTAATGGATATGAGGCACGAATGAGCTCTTGCTAAAATAATGACAAATAGAAATGGCAAAGGTGGCTCACGCCTGTAATCCCTGAACTTTAGGAGGTGGAGGCGGGCAGATCACTTGAGGCCAGGAGTTCGAGACCAGCCTGGCCAACATGGCGAAAATCTGTCTCTACTAAAAATAGAAAAATTAGCTGTAGTCCCAGCTACCAGGGGGCTGAGGTGGGAGAATCTCTTGAACCCAGGAGGCGGAGGTTGCAGTGAGCTGAGATTGCACCACTGCCTCCAGCCTGGGCGACAGAGTGAGACTGCATCTCACAAAAATAAAAATAAAAATAAAGCAAATAGTCAATCTCACTAACAATAAAAAACAGAAAATTAAAATGAGAGATTGTTGCTACGTATCCGATGGAGGGTTTAAAAATGTAAAATATCTGTTTAAAAAAGTCTGTGACTTAGTGTGGTCAAGTTTATGAGGAATGGGTATTCACACACAAAGACAGAGATGTGATTCAGTATAACTTCCGTCATCAGAAACAGGAAAGTTCAAATGAAGAGCATTAAGAATGTTCTTTCATTTTCTTACAGAATGTATCCTAAGGAGATAATCAGAGATAATTCTATTAGAAGAATAACACATTGGTAACAATTCAGTGTCCAGTGTAGACCGTGCAAAATGTCTAAGTGGATTGCTTAAACAAAGATGGGCACAAGTGTGTGAGGGATTGTCGTGCAATCATTAAGGCATATAAAGAAGGAGTCCCTGTGTCTCAGCGGTTTAGAACACAGTCTCTGAACCTCCAACTGCTCAGTTCAAATCCTGCCAACTATCAGCTGTGTGGCCTTCGGGAAGCTACTTATCCTTTGTTTGTTTGTTTGTTTGTTTGTTTATTTGTTTCTGAGACACAGTCTTGCCCTGTCATCCAGGCTGGAGTGCAATGGTGTTGTCTTGGCTCACTGCAAGCTCTACCTCCTGGGGTTCTAGTGATTCTCCTGCCTCAGCCTCCAGAGGAGCTGGGATTACAGGCGCCTGCCACCATGCCCGGCTACTTTTTTTTGTATTTTTAGTAGAGATGGGGTTTCACCGTGTTAGCCAGGATGATCTTGAACTCCTGACCTCAGGTGATTCACCCGCCTCAGCCTCCCAAAGTGTTGGGATTACAGGCGTGAGCCACTGCGCCCGGCCTACTTAACCTTTTAGTGCTTAGTTTTCTCTAATATGAAATGGGGATAATAGTAGTACCTATCTCATAGAATAGTTATGGTTTCGTTAAATACTTGATATCTTTGAAGATATTTAATGACAAAGGGATATGTGTATTATGTACTAATTTTAAGGAGGAAAAGCAGAAACCATTTAATATATTCTATATAGTAAGATCATACATATATTTAAAATACACATGCATGTGCATGTATATTTGCATAAATTTTTTTAAAGGCTGAAGAAAGAAAAAACTTGAAGAAAATATTCCAAAATGCTACAATGTACAACCTCTAGTTTTACGGTTCTGAGTAATTAATTTTTTAATTAATTTGAATTTTAATTAATTAATTATTCTGCATTCTCCCAATTGGCCATAATCATCAAAAATACAGATGATTCAAAGGAAATATAGGAATAACTTCTCTATATTATTATTCTCTGACTTTTAGGGAAGAAATCTTCAAAGGAAAAGGAAAGACTATTATCCACGAAACCATGAAAGCATGAAAAGAGATGCTCTGTACAACAGCTAAGGATGCTAAAGAACATAGGGAAGGAAGAAGAAAAGGAAATGAAATGAGGTAAGAAGAGGGAAAAATACCAGCCAGGTGTGGTGGCTCATGCCTGTAATCCCAAGCACTTTGGGAGGCCGAGGCAGGTGGATCACTTGAGGCTAGGAGTTCAAGGCCAGCCTAGCCAACATGGTGAAACCCTATCTCTACTAAAAATACAAAAAATTAGCTGGGGTGTGGGGTGGCACGTGCCTGTAATCAGAGATACTTTGGAGGCTGAGGCAGGAGAATCGCTTGAACCCAGAAGGTGGAGGTTGTGGTGAGCCGAGATTACACCACTGCATTCCACCCTGTGCGACAAAGTAAGACTTCATCTAAAAAAAAAAAAAAAAGGTAAAAATACCAAACAAAAAAATGAAAGAAGGAAATATTCAGCAAACCTGTAAAGTGTGAGAGGTAAATAAGAACATGAAATCACAGAAGACTGCTTTGTCGAAATCTGCCCATCAGAGTGATGTGCCCAGTCGCCCCCGTTCAGAGCCTTCTTTACAGTGAAATGTAAAGTGCTGCAGCTTTAGGATACAGTTACAAGAAAATGGTTAAAGGTAACTGAGAAGCTGATCATTATCAATTAAGTTGTGCTCACTTGGCATGGTGGGGTGTATTCTACAAAGCGAGGTAAACACTTTCTTCCATGACAATTTTCTCTTTATTTTCTTCACAGTACATTTATTTGCTATGTTGCCCAAAGTTTGGATAACCCCAGCATCCAGGAATATCCTGGGGGCAGGGTAGAAAGAAATTGTGATCTAAAGAAAGACATACAGATGTTTAAGTTTTCTGCTATTACTGGCCGAGAAAAGAATCTAAACTGGGGAACATGTAAAAAAGAAACAGGAGTGTTGCTTTCTGCAGAGGAGAAACGACTAACACTAACAAAAAGAAACCACAGACTTAAAACGGACTTCTTAGGATTGTAAGATGGATGACTCAATAATGATCACATCTGTGGACGATGAGGGCAAGTCTTCCAGCTAGGTACTGATTCAGCGGGTCACTGCAAAATTCAGAGTAGTTTAGTAGTTACACAGTTAATACTTGGGAGAGGAAAGAAGCTATGAACCTTGATACAGCTGGACAGAATAAGGCGGCCACCTCAATGTGCCAAATTTAGAAATGTCACATCGGGGTCAACAAAGTTACACTCATTAAGAAAGGCTCAGAATATGTGGCTTTGGACAAGCTACTCAGCATCCTTTGGCCTTACTGTTCTCAGTGTAACACCAGGATAATAGTACACGGGGTTATATGGGTGGAGTAAATGAGACAGTATGTGTCATGCTAAGCTCAGTGCAAGGCATTCTGCAAATGATAGCTGAAAATTGCCTAACAAATGCCAAAAGAAAATAATGTGTCGTTAATTTGTAATTACATCAGAAAATGCTTAAGTAGAAATACTCTGGGAGTTCTAGAGTGGGAAGATGAGGGTATGCAAAGGCACCAGACAACTCACCTGCCAGGACACTCTTCTGGTTCAAAGTGGAATTTTGTTAGGCACAATCTGGATTAGCCATCAGGGAGGTATTTTAGTCATGTGTTGGTTACTACGCTATTCGTCTTTACTGTCAAGGCAACATTAAATGAAAAAGTCATGAAAATGAAATTGGGTAAACTTTTGCCCATCGGAGGATAGCACATTTTACGAGCAGCCACCAGTGCACTCTGGGAATTTTGCCTGTAGGATGTTGACCTAGATATGTTCCCTGGTGAACTGATGCTTCTCTGTCCCTCTTACTGTCCCGAGGGTGAATGAATGAATGATATATGTGTGGCCAAATTCCACACCACATGATTAATCGGAAGCAACTGATTAAAGGGCTCTTTTTAGAAAAGAATTTGGTTGCAAGAACTAAGACTCACTCATGGATTCTGTCATGCATGGACACACTGCACTTACGCACACACACGTTACACATATACATACACACACATCACCACTCATTCAGATGAATTTTTGTTTACTATCTTCACTGTCAGGTTTAGAAGTAAAAGTTCCACAGATGGCCAGATGCGGTGGCTCATGCCTGTAATCCCAGCACTTTGGGAGGCTGAGGCAGGCGGATCACAAGGTCAGGAGATCGAGACCATCCTGGCTAACACAGTGAAACCCCACCTCTACTAAAAATACAAAAAAATTAGCCGGGTGCGGTGATGGGCGCCTGTAGTCCCAGCTACTCAGGAGGCTGAGGCAGGAGGATGGCGTGAACACGGGAGACGGAGCTTGCAGTGAGTCGAGATCGTGCCACCGCACTCCAGCCTGGGCGACAGAGCGAGATTCCGTCTCAAAAAAAAAAAAAAAAAAAAAAAAAAAAATTCACACATATGTGTTCTCTAGGTTTTGTGTTCTTTACAGCACTTTGTACATTCCCATGGTGAGAAGAAAAACAAATCAAGGTGAGAACTTTTCCTTTGATATTTCCATTGCTTTTCATGTGAAACAAACAAGCTGTATGCCATAATGGGAATGAGAGATGGTATTTGGGGAGGTTGCCAATTTTTAGGGGGATGTGTGTGTGTATGTATGTGTGTGTTTTCTGTTAGAATTGCTAGAGTAGGTGATTCCAAATAAAATTCAGCAGGTCCTGATGTTAAATTTTGGGCACCAAACTGAATTTAAGGAGAGCAGAAGTACCAGGTCTCCCTGAGGACCCAGTCTGATACCTCCTGAGGCTCCTGGCTCAGCTGCGGCAAGCTAATAAGGTGACCCTGAAGCAGATGAAGTTGTTAATACAGATGTGGCATGAGACCTCCTGAGGCAGGTCACAGTCATGATAACTCATGGCAATATGCAATATACTCATTATGAAGGCTTGTGACGGGAGCACCTCAAACTGGAGGCCTCCCAGCACGTCACGCTCCCTTTGTCTCCTTCTCCCTCAACGTACCTGATGGAAGGCAGGTTAATAATTTTCCCCAAACACACCACACATACCACACACGGTGGCTGGGGGCAGTTTTGTTTGGACACATTTTCTTCAACATGAAGGATTTTAAATTGTTCTAAGGCAATTAAGGTTATTTGGGAAGTACATATAGAAAATCTCATGGAAATCGAGTGTGACAGCTGCTGTGGGGGTCCAGAAAAAGAAATGCCACCTTTTATGGACACAATGGAGGGGAATGGTTGTTGGCAGCTAGTTTCAAGGTTCATGATGTGTGGTGAAATAGCCAGTATTGTGAATGAAGGCTGATTATAAGTAAAATGGTATGTTTCTTCAACTCTTCCCACTCGTCACAGTCTAAAATAATTATTTGGAGAAGACAGATATAAATGACTGGATTTAATTTCACTTAAAATTCTTTTGAAGACAGTGAGCTGATTTGAAAATTATAAAATCACAGAATCTCCTGAATGAATAGAAGATTGCATGTACATCACACACTGATGCATGAACTTTTAAAACTGCTTGCTGGTCATCTGAGTTAATACAATAAAGAGCTGACTAATGTACAGAGCAGGTTAAGCACTAAAATGATGTGATTTGTTCAATATTTTCAGACGAATAGGGCACTGCAATCCTTTTGCTACTAATATTCTGATTTCTAGCCCAGAAGACAGACAAGCAGGGGGACTTCTGAAATTCCCCAACCACTTCGTTAACAATGATGGCGGGTTACAACATGATAAGCCGTAGTTCCTGGGCACATGGGAACTGCCTTCTGTGGGATTTTCAAACTTCCCAGTCCTCAGGGGAGTGGAGTACAGAACAGAAAATGTAAGAAAATTTAAATCTCCTCTGTGACTCATGTTTTCCCAAGAGGAACTCCATTACTGGGTCACTCTTTTAGCTCGCCTGAACCTATTTTCCTTCCTCTGTATGTGATCATGAAGAGAACAATGACTGTGTTCCAATCTGAAGTCAGATGTTCAATGTTACAAATAGTCGTTTCAATGAAGTTAGAATTGATTAAAGAAGGCCTTAACATTCATACATAAGAATAACTATCATTCTAAGATACTTGCAAATGAAGACTATAAAAATAGATAAGGTTCAATCAAACTAAAGATACAAAATAAAGATAAGAATAATTATTGAAGGATATAAAAGAAAAATGAAATTTCAAATTTATTATTAAAATGTATGGACATGAATTCTATAATAATTTTCAGTGTTTCTAAATAACCAGTACATCACTACATCTATTTCTGCAACACACAAAATGATCATCTAAGTTTATTCATTCAGTCAATTAATCAATCATCCAACAAACTTCTCTTGCATGCCAATACATTTTTAAATGTTTTCTATAAGACATTGGAGATTGTAAAGCAAGTTCAACAGGGCTTGGCCATCAAACCAGACAGTCTGTTATTTGATGTAAAAATGCAGTGAAGATGACTGCCAATGATGCTTCAGTGACAAAATTCGTATCTAACTCAGGCATGGATTTGGGGTTGGATGTGGTTCCTGCAAGGATAAATAGTGCTAAATGAAATAAAGTAAAGGCAGTGATCTCTGTGTCTGGAGTATTTTAATCACAGAACAAGACACTTACAATTTACGTATAATTTTTAAGTTGTATCATACAGGAGGCATTAGGTTAGATTTTTTTTTTGTCTGTAGTTAACAAGCCCTGTAGGGTTTAATATGCTAAGACTGGATTCACTTGAGCCTTAAAATATGTTCATTATTTAACTATTAATCTAAGATCAACGTAAAATAGCACTTGTATATATTTTTCTCCATTGTTTCATCTCTATTTCGCTCTTTCATTTGCAGAGATGCAGGCAAGAAGAGACTAGAATTCAGGATCGCATAGCTAGTTAGTAGCTGAATTAGATCTAGAATGCTTGCTTTCTAATCAATGAACCAGGGTTTATATACCTTAGGTCCTACAGCTTTGATTGATTTTAAATTACCAAAGTTAGCATAGTCAATAATATCAGAGGAGAAAACCTAGCGTAGTATGAGAAATAAAATGGATCCACACATGTTCTGTGCAACGCAAGTATGGCCTGAATCAAACAGTGCAATCTCATTAACCACACAGATAACTGTCTTCTTCCAATTCATAATAAACTGATGGCAGTATTTTTTATAACAAAGATGGCTCAAAGATTTAAAAGTTGCTGGACACACTAATTAGAATTAAGATCGGCCTGGTTTATATCAAGCCCCTTTTTAGCACCATGTTACTGGTTTGGTCCGACACCATCCCCTGCAGTGTGTGGAGACAGGCCAGGAGTGTGAGGGCTGCAGAGCAGAGCAGGAAGAAAATCAACTGTGAAATTGGTAATTTTATTGAGTTTCACGGGGGGCTTTGTTGTTAAGACACAATGCAATTGGAACAGAACGCCTGTGGTAACACCACGTACACAGTGCCCATTTCATGGCTAAAGGTAAACTGCCTCTAACCAAAAGTTACACATACACTCCTGCTCAAAAGCCTTTTGCCAAGTGAAAAAAAGAAATGGATCTGATGCAAGATGAATTGTTGTGTTGTAGGTATGGGGGCTTTTTGCCAGAAACACAGGTAGAACAGTGTGTGTGGGATGGTAGGTGTATGTCTTTCCCTTGCGACACATCAGAAGGTTCCTTTTCAGAACAGGGCCTGCTGGTTTGGGTTTACAGAGAAGCTGTCCTTTCACTATAAATGATAGGAAGGTCCCAGAAGGAGTATGTGAGAAAGACAGGGGCAGAAGGAGAGGACAGATCGAAATGTAATGCCTGAGCAGCTGAAATCATTTGGTACTCTCAATCCCCCAGGTAAAATAGGAATTAAACATAGCTAACAGGATATTACTCCCAGTTGGAAAAGATCTGCTTGCTGGCAATGTGAAAGTGAAGCTAACAATTGGTATTTGTTCTAGGGTGGTATCCCCCCCACTTCCCTGCCAAATAGCTTGAAGTAGGAATAGTTAAATAAAGTACGCTGGTTAACTGTGTAAATACTCCTGCAGCTTCTGTGCCTTGCAGGGCTGTCCCCGGAGTGGGTTAACTTGCTTTCAGATGGAAGCATGTCTAAAGATGTTCAAGTAGTCATGACAGGGCAGGAGAGCCAACCCCAATAGATGAGGTTAAGTGGTGGTCAAAGATGGAACACCTTCATTTTGCAAGAAGAAAGTCTGTCCGTGAAACACTTCCTCCCAGGCCAGCGCCTGAGTCCGAACAGCAAGCTACCATTCCAAGAAGGTTTCATATTTATCATGCATTTTGACCACATTTTTGCACGGAAAGAAACTAGGAAGATCAAAGTAGTCCTGTGTGTTATTATCAGTTTAATGTAAACTGCATGTGGGTATAGCAATGCTATGCTTTCCTATTTGGGAGCATATCTCAGGAGATTTTTGCCCTCGCTCTGGGACTAAGTTGTCACGGTTGGCTTCTCCCCATACAAGGGAAGCATTTGGGTCAGACTATGTGTGAAAAAGGAAGGAAAAGGTGGTTAGAGTGCCAGGAGATCACACTGCTGCCCCTCCCTGGGCATCCCCAGGAGGGGGGCACTCAATTCACTATTCATGCTGAAAGTGACAGAAGATGACCAGCTGGCATTTTTTACTCTTATTTGTTTTTGTGTAATCAGAATAATAGCTATACCCACTGGCGCAGTATAAATGCAATACACCTGGATAGGTCTGCGCCTCCAGAATATAGAGGAAGGGGTATTAATTCATTTTCAACAGAGATAACAATGAACATTGATGTCATGCTCTTTCCAAAAGATATGACTTTTGTGTTCGTGTGTGGCCAAGTATGTCAGAGCATCTGTACATACCAGTTTCACTTTCAAACATGCAATCAAACTGAAGCACTCTTTTAACCCCGTATGGTTTTTCAGTTGTACTGTATTCTGTGCTTTTCTTTTTCCAAATGCAATTAATATGGTTGTGTGTTAAATGATTCAGTGAAAGTAAATCTTTTATATTCAGGTAAGCAATTCAGCCTTGTAAGGTTTTATGGGAATTAGATTTTTTTGAAGTCTGGGTTGAGCATGCCCGTAACTCTGACAGAGCCCTGCAGGCTCTTGTCTTCACCTTCAAATCATAAGACAGAGAAATCAAGCTCCCTCTGTGCTCTCAATTATACCAAAAAACACGGAGCAGAAGTCTTCAGTAATTCAATCCCTGTGGAAGCTTCTTCACACTGTTTGCGCTGTTGGAACTGCTGACAGCAGCAATCCCACCGTCCCCCGGTAGACTGTCAAAGTTCCTCATACGGTGTGAGCGGCTCTGTGCTGTCCCACAGCTCCTTCTCCAGAGACCTCAGAGCACATGCATGACTTTTGATGCTTGCTTGATACAGTGGCCAAGAGGCCAAAAAACATCACAATGAGAGTTCTCATACTCTTACAAGGTGCTTTGTACTCCAAGTAATAAGTTCTGTGGCTACATGTGGGCCTGAGATGGTGTAATTTAATCACAAGTACAGCTGCACAAACACTGTACTAAGGAATGTCTGCCTGCAATTGGATTCTTTCTTTGAAAACACACTGTAGAAAATTCCTGAGTGCCATTTTCCATATGGTTAATGAGCAAATGTATCATGACCAGCTTTTAAAAGTAATCTGAATTTATGAGTTGCACTGATTCTAGCACATGTGCAGAAGAAATCGCACATACCCTGGGCTCTTCCTTATCAGGCAACACCATTTCATCGTTTTCTGCCAAACACCACCAAAAAGAACCACTCTGTGTGTTTAATTGGCTTAAATAATCAGTTATAGCCTACAGCCAATATTTCCAGAAGCCACCAACCTCTTCTAGTCTCTCCTCTCAAAAAGTCTTAAAGGTAGGTTAGTCCACATACAACATAACAGTGCTATCCATGTTTTAAAGTTTTCCTTTATAAATACAGATTTGAAAAGAACCTTTAAAACTCACTTTCCCCACACAAACTCTGCAGCTCCATCACATTCAAGTTTTTCTACTCTTTTTAATGAAATAAAAGACAGAGGGTAGAGATTTTTCTACAAACCAAACCTGTTGCTATATACTTCATCCTCTACCCTTTGACTGTAGCTCAAGTGGGAAGCATAAACAGAATGAATTGCTATCATGATATTCAAAATTCCAAAGTAGCTGAGTAAATTTGAAATTCACTAGATAAATAGAATTTGCCTCAATGTGTGTGCTGAAGTTAATTGGATTTTTTTAAACAAGATTCTTGTTATCATTTTGCCATAGGATATATTTCTGGTTCTAGATCATTATGCCTGCACATTAAAAAGACTGTAAATCATTATTTTTAAGGAAGAGATAAAGACACATATGCACACATTACCCACTGATGTAACAGAAGTACACTTCACTATATTGTATACTGTCAATCTTTCTTCTTTCTGTTGTTTGTATACCTTTAATACAAATATTTTAATACAAAAATATAATTCAAATATATTCCTATGTAGAAACATAGCTGCTTCTGCATGCAATCCCCTAAATCATGCCACAAACATTCATGTTTCTGTTAAGACGAATTAGTACAGAAAACATATAACTAGATAATTGGTAGAATCAGCTTTCTTTTACAAGACAGCGACACATATTTAAATATTGACATGAATTTGTTTAGTCCAACGCCATCTACAACTTTACGATTACTGCTGCAGTATTTGATTTAGTTCATACATTAATAATTGTTGAAGATATGGATTAATTAATATTATTGAGCTAATACGCTACTAGTGTTGGAAAAGAATGATTACTTTTTTGTTTTCATTAACTAATAATAAACCTAAATTTGCTTTACTTTATATATTTCTCATCACTGCTTTTCTGCTGATTCAGCCTTAGCCAAGCACACATTCCTAAGGCTTAAGAAAGTGACGTTTAATTGTTCTCTTCCTGGCACAGGTAAACCTAGTTCATCTGAATGGGCACTTACTGTCTCACAGGGAAGTAGTCACCAAATGGTAATCAACATGGTGCCGTGAAAGTTCACCTGGAAGCCCTGTCTTAAGTAGACTTTACTTTTTAGAGATTCACATTCACAATTTTCCACATTTCTGTGAGCTGCCTGTCTCTTTGCCAGCCCAAAGTTCACAGAATTTTAAAACATGCAAAAAACACTCGTTTTATGTAAGTGTTTCTACAATAATAGGCTGAATCTTTAAAGGCAGGTATCAGTATTAATACTAATCTAAAGGTAAAATAATCCAAAATGACAGAAGTATTTTAGGAATAAAGTAAATCCAGTAAAATTGGAAGACACAAAACTTACCTGACCAAAATTCTTGAAGAATGACCATATTGAGTAAACCTGTATTTCTGTCTTATTTTTGGACAAAGGTGGATGCTTGTTATTTTTAAAACCTCAAAAGACCTTCTTGGTCTTTTTATTTAAAAAATACTTTTCTATGGCCAATATGAAGAAATGTCTCAAATTATACCAGTTCATGCCAACATTGTTGCATGAGTATTCTAGCTACCATTAAGCAGGCATTTGGTGGAGGAGGAGGGACTAAAAATTTACGATACAAACTGGAGTTATGGATTGCTCTGTGGCTTTGTGCCCCATCTGTCAAACTGGGGTGTCTGAACGGAGAGAAAGCAAGAAATTCCCACAAATCACAGATTGCAGTGCTGTTCAGCTCCCTCATTACTTTAAAGGTATGATTCTGTGTGAATAAAAAATGTACAGTTAGCATTCTGAAGTATTGAATGGCTTTTAAAAGCATTTAGAAAATATGTACAAGGATGAAAAGGTCACTCGCATAAAAGAGGGTATGCACAAGGTGAAAGCCTAATGAAACATTATGCGGCATCTTTTTTGGTGCTCAGAATAGCTCCAAGGTTAAGAGACTCCGAGTCAGTCTTCTGCAGATCCATTTCCTCTCTCCAGGCTTCTCATGTTAACCCAGTGATTTAGTGCTCTGCATTAAGAGCAATTCACCTGCCTCTGGTGTCCCTGTGGCCCGTCCCTCTAGGGAGCGAGGTGGAGAATAAAAAGTTCCACATATGGTAAAGTCAAGCTGCTTGGAGCCTGCTGAGTGTCTGCTGTGGGGATAGCGGCTCCTGAAAGCCCCAGCTGGTACTTGGAAGAGATTCTGCATTACTACACCTCAGTGCCTGCCTGGTTCCCTTCGGAAACTGTTGGCTCCACATACGACAGCCATTTTAGATCTCTTCAACCCTTTTCTCCCGGTTCTGTATCCAACTGAACAGTTGGTCCTCTACTGCTAGATAATCAAATTCTTCCATCTGGTCCTATCCCTGTGGAACTGAAAAGGTGTAGTGTGCACCCGGTCCCAAACACATACCAGGAGAGGCACAGACTTCCCAACAAAAAGCAGTCCACAATAGACAACTGCAAAACCTTGATTTTAAATCTAGGGGAAGAAGGGGAGAAGACAGTTTAATATCTATAAGATTATCTCCACAAAACAGATAGTCAGAACGTGCCAAAGTCACTGAACTGCGTGAGCTACAAATACAGTAAGAACACATTCCCTACACTTTTGACTCCTGCTGGAAGTATCAAGCCAATGACTTGAGATATCCTCCAGGCACGTGCAGTACGTTCCTTGACATATACACCACCCTGTGTCCATGTCAGTGTGACCTGATCGGCACTAAGTGTGAGTAAACTGGGAAGGCAGGTTAGTATTTCTCCCAACTGCAGCAGTTTACCCATCATCTCAGTTTAGCAGAAGACTCAGCACACAAACTGTATCACTGGGTCCTACAGTGACTGGTTTCTGTGTCTGATGTGTGTGTGTGTGTATTTCATATTGTGTGAGGGACAGAAAGAGAACTGTAAGAGGTAATAGTTTCCATAATTATTCCTCCTACATTTTCCTGGCACTGTATTATAATTCCACGGACAGAATATATACTTTCCTTTACCTGCTTAAGGTGGTTTGGCTTTCCCTTATAACTGTCCAACTATTTCAGTAACAAAAAGGGTCATCTTAATTTAGCCTCACTAGTTTTTATGGAACCTTCAGTGGTTTGCAAAATATATCTATTTTTGGACAGCTTTTGTTTTCCTATTGCTTTACTGTTCTTAAGGAACTTTAACATGTCTTTTGAATTGATCTTCATGAGAGTTGCGTGAAAGTGTCCAGTACTGATACTTTCAATCCTCACTTGCTAGATAAAACAGCTGACCCAGAATGACAAAGTGACTTCCTGAGGGTGGACAGCTCATACAAGGTACATCTTGTCACAGGACTGCAGACGTCTAGGTCTGGTACAGGCCCAGAATTTCAAGTCATTGATGAAACAATGGGTGTTGTGTGCAAAGCCAGCAATTTTTGTGTTGAGATTTGTCTTACTTTCACTACTTTTTAATAGATAAAGACCAGTTTAAAATAATTAAATACCATCCCTTTACTTTATGAATACGAAAAACCCGAGGTCAAATGACTCAACTAAAATGGTAAAATTGGTATCTCTTCTATTTTAAATAAATGACAACCTAAAATTTGCATGATTCTTGAAGAACAATTGTCCTGAAGTTGCTTCTAGGATACCGAAATGAGGGTGGGGAATAGAGTGTGGAGAATGGTGGAATACGGTTAAGGTAACTGGATTAGCAGTTTAGAAAAACAGAGTAAGAGATCCAAAGGTTCATTTCACTATACTAATAAGGTCCTTCTAAATCTTCACTGTTTTTCTTTGGTACGTATGAGTCACTTATGCTGTAATTATCAAATACTTTTGCATCTTATTAGGGCTTTTTCTGAAAGAAACTTAAAGTGTGTCACTACTCAGCCATTCTATTAACAATATAATAAATACATACTGATCTAGGCTGTATTCTTTCCAAATAAACATTATCCCGATTTCAAATCATAAACAAGAGTTTACAGTCAATAGGACGAGCAATACCTCAGTTAAGCTGCAGATGTTAATAGAAGTAGTTTTCTGTCTTTCTTTTTTTTTTTTTAAGGAAAACTCACTTATCTCATTGAAGCACAACCACCAAAGGTGGCATTCAATGCTCAAGTCACAAAACCATCCTGCTGGCTCCTATCATCACAGTGACTGGAAAATCTTCACTAACCTGAAATGTCAGAAATAATGATCAGATTTAAAATGACTCCATAAATAATTTAATAATAGACTTAGAGCATCTCATTCCCTGTTCTGATTGGTGGAAAATCAATTGCACTGTGCTTGGCAATGACTGACTTCTCATTAGAGTTTTTCCTAATCACAGCCAAATGCAACATCTTTGTCCTTCTGTAGAGCCAGACGGCAAAGTAAAAAGTTGCTTTTAATATAAATTTCAGTTCTTGTAACCCCTTAACAATAGTCATTCTTCATCCTCTCTAAATCACTTTTGACTACACTAAGTGATGAATCTGTTGGTACACACTATCTCTGGTTTCAAATGACAAAGCTTAACACATGAGTTGTTAACTATCTGCAATGACGCTTAGTTGACTAAGGCTTCAGGGACACCCAATTTGATCTCACGTCCACTATTAAATTGCAGCTGTGTAACATAATTTAGTGTTGAAAGATTTTATAAAGGAGGCAAAATTGGCTTTGAAGGCCATGCACATTTTTAAAGGTAAGACTGATCATACTATTCAGGCCTATTTCTCCCTTGGAGTTTCAAGGAATTAATTTTTCAGTAACATCTACTAGATGTTGTATTTCAGCATTTGCATTTATGTGTTAAAAATTCGTTTTGTGTCCAAATAAATCAGTTGCTATCAGTGGATTTATTCATTGGGACAATCTGATTCCAGTATTAAGAAGACAGTGTTAAGAAAATATAGTTCGATTGGACAAAAAACATAAGCTGTGGCATATTGTCTATATCATATACCTTTAGTGATGACAGACAGACTTCAAATAATTGCATTCATAATTGTGCTACAGAATTCATATGTATACTGAAACATAAAATGTTTATTTAGGGAAATGAGAATCTGATAAATGAGTATTACAAACAAAACAACAACAACAAAAACTAAGTGGTGAGTTACTAGCAATAACTGCATTCTGCTCACCTCACACACAATCGAAATTAGAAACCATTACCGCGTCGAAGACTTGCTCTCAATAGCAGTTAAGCTTCTTTGAATGGATTCCCTATTGTATAAAAAGTATGCCAGTCTTTGACTGCCAAAATCAATTAGTCATATTCATTATGCCTCTATTTATTAATGTTGTACACTTTATAATGCATGTGCTGATGGAACAAAAGAAGGTTATGGAATATCAAATATGTGTTATGATTAAAATCAGAGCAAGAGAAGTAATGATCTTTAGTCTCAAAATGGTTACAAAGCCACTGTAAAGATTAGATTAGTGGTGACAGATTTATAATCTTTTCCAAAATGTAATCCTTACTAGTTCAGATTTTGCAATAGAACAAGTATGCGATTGGTTACAGGTTATTGGCTCCAACCATTATATTCATGAGACTATTGTACTTCTGTCTCCTGAAATCCAAATACACAATATAATCTTAACAGATGCAATTTTAATCTGTACTGCACTGTAATAATAAAATGGGGCAACATAAGGCTCTTTACTGATATAGGGTTCAGAGTTAATTCAATGATGCTAAGAATGACTGACTGGTATTAAAAATCGGCAAATAATTAAACCTTATGCTAAAATGAATGAAGAACAATCTTGGCATTCTCTAGCAGGGTAGATTTTGATGGAATTTACTGTCAAGCTGCCACCCTTAAACTTTTCACGTGAAACAAAAACTATAATTTGTCTCTCTGTAATAAATAGTGTTATATTCTTTATTTCTCCTCAAGTATTGCAGCATATACGTTGATATACACCATATGATATGATTCCTGCAGTTCTCTTTTGGGGGTAAGAGGAGAGCACATATATTATTTGTTTTAATTGAAAAGATTATTAATTGCTTCTTCGTAGTAACATTCAAATTTGGAGAGTGACAGTATAGATATGCTAGGACATTTAAAGATTGAGAGGAAAACCATACACCTATTTAGCCCTGAAATTATATCAGATATTCAATAAATACATTTCTCATGCCTCCTAGGATTAGCTTCTGAAATGCTGCTTGTGGCTCTACCCCCTTACGCTGTACTTTCCAAAAATTCAACGAGCTCACTGAGCCTCTTTCTATTGCTGATTTTGGCAAGCTATTCTATATTCCATCTATTGTGTTTAAAGAAACTTCCCCTCAAATTGCTAATATGAGATAGTCCAGTTGAGTCCTCCATTTCAGTCATGACCTCTATGCTTTCAAATTAGTTTCTACTTCAAAAAGCTTACTGGCATCAAACTGATTTCCTTTTAGGAATATTATTCCCTTCTACTAAATCCCACTTAGCTTTTCTTTCCCCTGAGCTAAACAGACTTGATTTATCAGTCTTCAAATTGCATTCTTAAAGCACTTTTTAGTACCTAAGCATGCAGGTACTGCGGTGATAGACATTACTAAATGCGTTTTAGAGTAGATAAGACATGAAAGAGAATGTGTAGAAAGCTGACATGCTAAACAAAAATTTCAAATATAAATGGAAAGAGAGTTCCTTTACTTCCATTTCTATTCTTGTAGTAACACACACCGTTTACTCCTAAATCTTCCCTTAAAGTCTCAGCTGTCTTTTCTGGGTTATATGTGATCATCCAAACCAAGCTTTGCACATGAATTATGAAGCTTACTTGAGGATGCAGCACCCAATATCCACCTGTATACATAAAATTCTCTACTATTAGGCAGATATCATGCTAAAGTTGTGTGAATAAAAATCCCAAGGAACTGAAGCTGCATGGTGCTTTTTACTTACACTTTTTTACACCATGTAACTGAAGTATGCAAATGGTTTTACAAAAATCTTGTCACAAAGTACTCTATACTCTTTTCCAAATTTACCAGATTCAATAATTAGCAATAATGCATTAGATGCCAGTGAGAATGATAAATCTGAGTGCGTCCTACAGTGATGCTGTGGGACACATATTCAATTTTTATTAAAATATGTACATTCTCGCAGCTTGATTTCTTCCAGGCCCAGGGCTAGTGGGCCTATGCTAATTTACATGGCTGATGGAACGCATAGGTTAATCAGGGGATAGGTGCTGGTTTGATGAGCCCCCAAGGAGGCCAAAATGCAGTCACTTCCTGATTATCCTCACACATTATTTGAACTGTGCATAATCCCTCTGACC